>NC_056725.1:813863738-813936238 GCF_019279795.1 Protopterus annectens
CCATGATGATACGTTCCATGGCCTTGCAGACCAGGCTCGTCAGGCTAATGGGGTGGTAGTTCCCGGGGTCCGTCATGGCTCCACCTTTGTGGAGTGGGATAACCATCACGGTGCGCCATTCAGTGGGTACAAAGCCTGAGGTGAGGCTATGATTGAACATGGTACTTAGGTAGGGTGCCAGTTCATTCTGTAGTTCATGTAGAATGCAGCCTGGGATATTGTCAGGTCCCATGGATGCTGTGTTCTTGGCTTTGGATAGTGTGTTTTTTACCTGCACAGCCGTAATTATAGGAACTTTGCATTCTTCTGGTATAGAGATGGGCCCTCTAGGGGGTGAGAGGGGGGTAAAGTTAGCACTGAACCTATCTGCTAGGATGTTGGCAATATCAGTTGGTTCTGTATATTTAGCGCCATTGTGCTGTAACTCAGAGCAGATCTGAGTGTTCCCATTGAGATTCTTGACATAGCTATAGAATGCTTTGTGGCTGTCTTTAGAGTCAGTGGCAATTTTGTTTTTGTAACTACCATTGGAGGATTTTATGAGGGATCTCAGCTTCTTACTGAGGTTGACCAGGGAGTTCTTCCAGTCATGGGAGTTTACTCCTTTTTGCAACAGTTTCTTTCTTCTGTTGTTGAGTTTGTTTATGGCAGAGGACCACCAGATTGGCTTCCTTTTTTTTGGAGGATAACATCTTGGTTCTATTAGGGATAGCATGATCCATGCACTCGTGTAAGTGCTTATAAAGTGCATTTGTGTAGGATTCAGCAGTCATACCTCTATTGTACATCTGCATGGGTGTTGTGAAGTTTGCCACTTCTGTCTTAAGAAGTGTGAAGTTGGCTTTGGAGAAGTTTTTTACGATGGTTTCCCTAACTGGAGGTGGGGGTGGGATGTGGATGTCTAGGCTGATTAGCTTGTGGTCGGATCTGACCAACGAGGAATTGACCTCTGGTGTGGAACACCGGTTTCCCATGTTGGTAATGACCAGGTCTAGGATATTGCTGCCCCTGGTGGGGGTGTGAATAAGTTGATCCAAGGCATTGGAATTTATGAATTCTAGAAAACGTTGAGCAAAAGAGTTGGTACATGAGTAGTTTTCCAGTTAATGGTGGGGTAGTTGAAATCGCCCATTATTAGGGTGTTGGGTTGTACCCTAATACTTTCCAGTGTATCAAGAAATGAGGAGTGGGAATCTTGGGGCATGGTGGGGGGTCTGTAGCAAGCTATAATTTGGATTGCGGTCTTGCCCAGAGTTAATTGCACTTGGATAATCTCGGATGCATTATGCTGTGCAACTAGTCTGGAGGTGTGGATATCCTTAATGAATATGGACACGCCTCCGCCTTTAGTGCTTCGTTCTGGATTAGGTGGCCGAAAGGTGTGGTATGAATTGCAGCCTGGTAATGCAGGGGTGCTCTCTGGAGCTTTGAACCAGGTTTCTGTCACTGCACAGATGTCAATGTTCTCCATTTTAAGTAGTGCCTTGAGTGAGTGCATTTGGAGGGTTAGACTTCTAGCATTGAGTAGCATTACCCTCAGATTTTGCTTGCTTGTACCTGTTACGGTAGTGACTTTGTCATTTGAACTTTGCCTAAAAAAGGCACTATAGGGGTGGCAAGAGCCTTAGCCAGTATCCAGAATCCTAAGGGCGACAGGTGCAGGCCATCTCTGGCAAAGCATTGTGGTCTGTCGATCATGTCATCCCAGGCAGACAAATACTGTCTCCCCTTAGAATGACACCAGAAGTTTAGCCAATTGCTGAAGTCAATCATTTTGTCCTTGTACTGTGGTATCATTCTGGGTGATGGCAGGATGCTACTCAGGGTTAGGGTCATACCTGCCTGGGATACAAGATTGGAGAGCTCCTCCATGTCTCTTTTCATGTAGTCCAGGGAGGTACATCTCAGGATATTCACACCAACATGGACAATGACAGTGTCATATTTGTACTTATTGTGGAGTGACCTGAGTGCATGCTTTATGTGGTGGATCCTGGCACCTGACAGGCAGCTGACAGTAACTTTCTCCTTGTTTAGTCTAGTGAGTGGAACATCAGTGTGCCTGACTATAGAGTCACCTATGACTAGAGTGTTGGGTACATTGTTATGCCTTATGGGCTGTGGTTGAGTGGCACACTGAGTTTGTGGGCTATGTGTCATTTGAGTTGTGTTGGGGGGTGGAGTTTGCTTGCGTTTATGCTTTGGATGTCCCTGATGCTTGGGCAGGTTTTTATTGAGAGCCACCATGAATGTAGGTGTGTGTTTTGTGTTTCTATGTGTGTGTTTTGGTGGTGTAGGTTTTGAGGGACTATGTGATGAGTGTGGTGTGGTGCAAGTGTTTACCTTCTCCTCTTGACTGTCTAGTCCAGTCTTGGGTGAAGAGAGCTTTGCTTCCAGTTTGGCTATATAAGTGCATCTCTCACAGGTTGTAGTGTTGGGTGGTAGGAGGAGAGGGCTGTCTGTGTACATGAGGCAATTGCTGCATTGTCCCAAGATGCCCAGATTCATCAGGTAGACAGGAGAAATCACTGGGAGATGACCCTTAGACATGCCTGGATAGGTGCTTATTTATTAAGTACTAAAAACTGCTTTCCTCTAGACAAATGAGGAAAGTTGAGTGCTGTAGTAATTTGCAGCTTATGTAGTGCTTACATGAGTTCTGAACAAGTGCTGAGTTCAAAGAAACAGATTTGATTTTGTCTAAACAGAGCTTTGAGTGTTCCCATACACAGGCAGAAGTGTGATAACATGTTGTTATGGTGTGACTACTGCTTGCGTGGAAACTTGTGAAGTGTTCTATGACACTAAACAATGTCTTATCATTCCATCTTGCTTACATAACCGCAGGAGATTGCTGCTGCTTTTATGCATGGTTGAAATCTGACAGTGAGGTGCCAAAAACGTTGCAGTAATTGCATCTTTTCAGTAGTAGAAGCAGCAGCTCTGCAACACTTTGTAGTTGTCATGTATCGGAAACTATTGTGAACTTACTACGGGATAGACTAGCGCACGACAGATTAATCGCTAATATTTATGCCTGAAAAGGAGGGCAAAGAAGCAAGTGCACATACCTAAAACATCACTTGTTTAACAGTGTGAGGTAGATGTCGAACAGTCCTTTTATAATATTTCCGTATTTTCTCTGATATTCCTGCCACTAAACCTGCATCGCTCCAGCACGCTCAGATTGTTTGAATAACTTAATGTGCATAATATCAACTTAGTAACTGCTCATTCCCCAGCAAGCAGGTCACACTCAAGTAAAAGATCTTGTCTTTTGTAGTTACACTACATCTGCTACAAGTTAATGGTTTTCAAAAATGTGTTGATCCTGCTTTCAGAATTAGGACCAAATTAACTACAGAAAAATATGTATGTGAAGGTTGGGAGATGTATTTAGTTATTTATTATGCATATGTTTATTTATTTACTTATTAGCATTTGTTTACTAGGATAGTCTGACTGCACACAAAAAGTGACCCCTTTTCAGCAGAAGCCCTGGGAGATAACCTCCATGAAAACAGTTAAAACATACACAGAGTTAAGCATATACAGAGAGTAGACAGTAATATTATTTACAGAGAGTACATGGGAATATTTACCTGCAGTGTACTAGAACTTAATGGCACACATAAATACATAGTAGTAACATTACCATATACTTAATGTATTCATTATAGTGCATCGTGTCGCCCATCTATTTATATAATTATGTGACATGAATGGCTGTGGCAAACAGCAAAAAGGAGAATTGCAAAATTCTGAACGAGTTGGGAGTGATGATACAGAGGTGAAAAGTAAAATGGTTAATAATGTCTGAATCAATTTTAGCAAATTTGGAGCTAATACTTGTCAGCATATCTTTTAGAATTCCACAAGGCATGCTTCAGGGCCGGGGGCTTTGTTATTTTGTTTTGAAGCAATTATCTCTAGAATGCTCTGCTTAGTTGCGCAGGGGGTAATTGATGTTTGATTGCCTAAATTAGATTATAAAACTAATTTTCTCATGTAATAATTTAGTCAGGTGACATAAAATACTCTCATAACATAAAATACATTTATGTGAGTCAGTCAGTACTATTTTCTCAGCTTGTCTGACATTTTAAATATGGTCTCTGTGTTAAAATATCTGTAAGATATTTACTATCTTTCTCTGCAATCAAATAAATAAATCATCTGTGAGTGTGAACAGGAATTTATATTGATCATTTAAAGTATTTTTGATCTTATATTGTATTTGATTCTGAAAAGTCTGCATTTTTGACTTTATTTTTAAACGTTTCTACACAACGTCTAGTTGAGATGTCGAATTGTTTATAATAGCTCTCTATTCATTTTAAGTCTATAAAAGTACTGTGCAAGAAAAACCCAACTGCAAGATTTAAGTCCATCCCAAATACTTACATATCCTGCAGGCTATGAAAGAATCTTCTCCAAATATGCTGTTGTTTAGCTATTCCTACCACTGCTAAACAGCTGTAAGGAGCATATTGCTATTAAAAATAGAAATGCAAGCTTTAACAAAGAATTTCCAGTGAGTGTAACTTGCACTTTTTTCACTGACCTTATGTAGCAGAATGTTCAAAGTGTAAAAGTCTTCATTCAGCATACTTACTTCTGGCAGATGTTGCAAATTCCAGAAAGGCTTTGTTAATTCATTTTTTAATTACATGCCTATTTTGCCTTTCCTCCTCTTCATACTCCCAGTACAGAGGTTATAAGAGAAATGCAACTGACAGCTGTCTTGTCCAAGCAAGCATGCTGGTTGTTTGTCTAGGTGTGTGTGTGTGTGTGTGTGTGTGTGTGTGTGTGTGTGTGTGTGTGTGTGTGTGTGTGTGTGTGTGTGTGTGTTTGTGTCCATGCATATGTCGTGTTTGTATGTTTGTGTGTGCTCTGATAATGCATTTAAATGTTTTATTATGACCAGAATAACACAGGGCTGTGAGCATACTTTTCTTTGTAACTGGAATAGAACAATGCTCTTTATATCATAAATATCTCATGGATTCATATGGCACCAAAAGCCAAGAGTACTGAATACTGTAAAACACACCTTATCACATTAAAAGTTAATTAGTGACAACATTATATGTCACATCTTCTTGTGAATATTATGTTTTAAGCTGACAGAAAGTTTGTAGAGTCCTTAAAAATACATAAAAAATGCAAAACAAGAGTATAACATGCTAGTTTGGCTGAACTCAGTTAAAATTACCAATGGCAGCAACATGCATGAAAACCACAACAGTGTAAGGCAAATAAGTCCCCTAATACTTGCATTCAGATTAGTCTGGGTAATTCTGACACTGATGTCATGATCTGTATAGCTTCCAGGACCTCTACATTAATTAAAGTCAGCTTTCAGTTCCAAAATATGTAGGGTGTTACTGTACGAGGAAGAAATATAGCAATGATTTTTCAGAGTGTGCACACTTAATAAGATTTAGTACATTATTTTCAAACAGTCTCTTTCCAAAAACACTTTCTCAGAAAAATGAAAACAGGCCCATATCATCCTAGATGCAAAAGCAGAAACTTCATAAGTACGTCTCAGATCCAGGAATTGAGTGACAACATATGGGTTTCTTAGCTAATATCACCATACAAAGAAAACTTTAGTAATTCTATTCTCGTTCGTTTCCCACTGATTCAGTGTACAAAGGCATGATGGTTGTGAAACTGAATCAAGTGATTTTTAACTTATCTCAAAATGTTGCAAGCTCTGCTTTAGCTGACAACATTGTAGGCTGCTTTTGCAGCTCTCTGACTGACCAATTAATGGTGATAAAAATGCAGAAGAGATTTTCTATTCACATGGTAATCAAAGTAGTGGCATCCCTGAAATTCCTTGAGAGACCATTACTTTTTTTCTTCTACATCAAAACTCTTATTTGATATCTTTATTCTCCATTTATTACTTTATACTCACCTGGATTTAGCAAGGAAGAACATCAACCAGGTCTGACTTTAAATCCAAGCATTTATGTAAAGACCATTGGCTTAATACTGACATTTTTTTTCTATTGTGGCTTCAGCCCCACATCTCCATGGAGGAAGAGGAGGGGACTTTGTGCATCCCCCACTCTGTATTCTCCTCCTCCTCTCTAAACACACTCTGAGGTCAAAAGACCTTGCAGTAAGATGCATATTCCTATAACTGAAAAGCCATTTGGTTATCTGGTGCAGACTGAATGGTCTTCACTTAAATGGCCACTGACCAAATGACTACAAACCATGAAGGTCTGTCCATTGTTACTCAAGTGAAAGTTTCCGAAAGCATCTTCACGGTTTTCCTTAGGAGCACTGGCAAAACTAAAGCTGTGTTGTTCAGCAAAACACCAAGACTCCTGAAAGCTCCACGTTCCTCCCAAATGAAAGGCCACTTTGACATCTATCTCCAGTCACATTTACCAAATCCCTGGGCAGTACCTTGATTCTTCTCATGTCTTCTTCACCTACTTGAAGCTATTATTTCAACCATCTATATTTATGCCCATTTTATCCAGGTTATGGTCACAGAGATTCAGAGCCTATACTGGCAAACAGCATGCAGTTAAAATGGAACTAGTCCTGGACTTTTACCAGTCTGTCACAGGTTACATACACTCACAAACTCATATCCACACACCTAGGGAAAACTCACCCTCACCAGTCAACTTGCAATCATGTCTGGAACGTGGGGTGAAATGTCTGCCCTCATAAAAACACACACACTGGAGAACAGACAAGCTCTATACAAAAAGACTAGGGCTTTAGAAGTTTGTTAAAATCAAGTAATGGAACTGAATTTTTCTGTCAGCTCAATAGCAAAACTGCAATTAAGCACAACATGAGTCAGTATCAGATGATCACTGTGCTTAGTGAAAATACATTTTTAGTTTATACTCGTTGGGCAAATATCACAAACCTAGCTTTTACTATGTACTGCAGTTGCCACTCACACGTGTGTATGTGTGTGTGTGTGTGTGTGTGTGTGTGTGTGTGTGTGTGTGTGTGTGTGTGTGTGTGTATTGGGGGATCATTGACTGTTCTCATACTCAGAAAATGCTGCAGCCAGGATATACCCCTTTTTTCCTAAAAGTGCAGTGACCATAG
Organism: Protopterus annectens; assembly: GCF_019279795.1. Classification (NCBI taxonomy): domain Eukaryota; kingdom Metazoa; phylum Chordata; order Ceratodontiformes; family Protopteridae; genus Protopterus; species Protopterus annectens. Next base: position 813,870,834 of record NC_056725.1, read on the forward strand.
ACTTGATTATAATTAGTATGGTGATATACAGACAGCAACGTTTCATCCATGGATGATTTGTTTCCTTACAAAACAGTTTTTTTTTTCATTTGCTAGCCATAGTCTTCTTTCTTTATAGTCTACTGTAAGAAGTTTGTGTTTCACATTGCAGAACTTTCAATATTTTTGTATCAGTGCAGTGAGATTTTCTAATTTTCCTTACCATAATGCAATAAATGTTGTCTAGCTGGTAGAAACAGGAAATCAACTGTTAATAAGCATCAATTCATATCATGCAAAATTGAAGAACTGATCTGCAGACTATTTTCATCTGAAGCCTGGTCATGTGTAGCATAATAATGACTTTTAGAAGGTTATCTTATCTGGTACAGTTTGGTAATGTTCTGTCATAAAGTTCAGCTGACTAGTTTCTAGTCAAGCTGTTTTAATCTGCCCCCTTCATTATGTTAGCTTTTCAGCCTTTGCAGACTCATCCAAAAGTTTCTCAGCTACTAAGCCATCAACACTGTCTTTTTCTACTACTGCTGATTTTGTCGAGGTATTCCTTTCGTATTAAATTTGTCAAGTCATTCTAATGTGCTTAAACTGTCTGTTCGGTATGTAACATCTTCGATTTGCTTGGCAATGAGATCTCAAAAGATAAAAAATCCAGAATATGTAGTGATCTGGGAAGTAGAAAACGGAGAATAAAACAGGAAATAGAACTGTAGGTACTTTGACTGCATCTGACCCGTAAACCTAGCGCTTGGAAGATTACTCCTAATACCCACTAACCCAGTGAAAAGGCACACATGCAACATGCAACTTACTAAAGAATCATTTTAATCCTAAACCAAATGAGATATTAATGGGATATACATTTTTTGTCTCTAGCTAGAAAGCTTAATGGAGTCACACCAAATATTTAACAGAGTTGAGAAAATCAACTAAATTATGGGCAGACATTAAAGAAGATGCTAAAAGATAAGAAATAAATGATGAACTCATATAAAGACAATTAATACCAGAAAATAAACTGACAAACGAAAACGTTTTACACATTTCTTTGGTAGTAGAATGAGCAAATAAAAAGGTACTAGATTTATAAGTTAAACTGTTAGTATATAATCAGGTAAAAGAACAGTATAGTGCAGGCAGTAATCCCAAGAGTACAAACTGCAGCAAAACTATTTTAGAAGCCGTAGTAAATCACACACAACTTCTCCTAAATTTCAGCCAGAAAAAAAAAAATCATACCTTTCGTAGAATTTTCTACATAGCAAGATTCTTTGTAAGTAAAAAATATGTAATTATAAGAAATATATCTTAAGAGAGATGACAGGAAGCTTACAGTGATCTCATCTTAAACGTGATTGTTTTGCTAAAAGGAAAGTACAGAGTACTGAAAGGGAAAATGTCTCATTTATATATTTTACAAAGCCTAAGTCAGAAAAAAACAATCTAATCCTAATACAAAAGAAGATAAGACGGCTAGCCTGTGGATTTTGAATATTGAAAGTTGTATGACTGACAAAATAACAGCACTATAGAGAAACCAGCAGCACAGTTTTGCAGTCATTTGAGCTTGTATTTGAAATATATACAGAAGAATAAAAAATAAATAGTTGCTAATAAGAAATTAGCTTGCAAGAAACAAAAATAAGTATTAACTTTGATAATAGTGAAAATTACTGTCCTCAATTTACTTGGGAGAAGTTGGCTAAAAAATAATTTTGGGATGAAGAAAAATAAATCACGTACATATAGAAAATGAGATTCTAGAAAATATGCTTGTGAAGCAAGAAAACTATATTTAAAAAAAATTAATACACAGAAATGAATCCAGGGCCAGTGTTAGCATTTTGCTGGCCCCGAGCAGATGTTAAGCTGGGGAGCCCCTAGGTACTTCCAACCTATTAGTTCATGCTGCAAACTTTTAGGAGTAGTATCCACAGAGTGACCTGTAGCTACAATGTGGTTACATTACAACAGGCCTGTGTACCACATTGTGTTGGACCATCTCACAAAGGGACATTTGCAGTTACTGGAAGTTAGTTACAACAATGATACATTACAACAACTCTATGTACACATCTGGATTTAGGAGAAATGGTGCCCTAGGCCTACTGTTTCAGCCCCCCAACACACACACACACACACACACACACACACACACACACACACACACACACACACACACTCTGTTTCTTGGGTTTCCCACATCATGCACACATTACTTTTTTCTTCTTTTTCTCACATACTCTTCAGCTTTTTCAATAAGCTGTAACTTTCTATATTCTCTGAAGTGCGTTTTCTTTTCTTTTTCTTTTTTTACACATCCTTTTCATCCAGTGATATCTTGAACAGAAATTATGATTAAGGAAAGAAATTCACTGTTGCTGTTCAGCTTTAGTTTTTCTTGCATCCTTTCAACACACCTTTCCTGAACAAGACAGCACGGTAATAACCATTTTGGAAATAAATAAACCACGGACCAAGAAGCCATAGGGTTACAGATGCTCTGAGATGCATTTTAGAGCATTTTGCCAGCCTTTTAGTCCAGTTGTAGCCTAAACAAAAATCATGAATAAGAAAAGAATTTCAGTCTTACTTTTTTTCCAAGTAAGACATAAATTGCGCCCAAGGCTTAATGTTCAAAGCTGACAGAATAGAAGCTCACAATATACTAACGAGCCAGTTGTTGTAGAGATACGCAGGTCCTATTTGGGAATACTGCCTGCCTTCCTAACCCCCCCAAAAAGACAGTCACTGCCTGTGCATCCCTCTGGTGTTAGACTGAGATGAAAGGAGAGGCTGAAATGGCCACAGCCATGTATTTCAAGTGACTGCTGATGTACATATACATAGTATGCCTCCTCACTGCTAGACCCTAACCCTCAAAGGCAGCCACCTGTATACGTGCCTGATATGTGATTATGAGGAAAGTGGAAAAATGATTGCAGTAATGTATTCTATTTTGTTGCTCCTACACAGTAACTGCTTCATACACAAGCTGTAATAATCTTCTTTGTATACTCTGAGGTCTGTGAGAAAAGTAAAAGAAACAATGACAACACTGTCCTCAGTCCAAACACAGCTACAATGACCACCTGTGCACACCTCTAAGGTTTGACTGTGATGAAAACTAAAGAATTAATAATCACACAATCCCCAACCCCAACATTGCCTACAGCAGCTTTCTGTGCACAAATGTCTTAGCAGGGCTGGTTTTAGAATGGGTGCAGTTGATAGCAGAGGCCGTTATCAGCTTTATCCTAATAGGGTCATATGATAGCCCTGGTCAGGTTAAAGTGCATAATCAGAAAAACTGATACATTGTTTTTCCTCATTTTTTCCAACCAGCAACAGCTTTTGAGGGGACCCACACAGCCAAAGGTGATTAAGGGTGCCCCCTGTACCCATTTATACAGTCTAGAGAGTTGGTCCCCCAGACTCCTAGAAGATCTAAGTGTCTGAATGTTCTGTGATATATTTTACACCATACTTTTGGAAGTGAAATATAACTACTTGCTAGCTGCATTTTTACTGATACCCAGAAGAATAATGTATGTGTTCTGGAATTATTGGATTTGTGTGTGTGTGTGTGTGTGTGTGTGTGTGTGTGTGTGTGTGTGTGTTTGTGTATACAGGTAAAAATCAGTGATATTTGTTAAACCCACACAAGCATGAGCCATAGCAATACCAGTTTTGTACTTATTTCATCCAACAGAAATACATTGTGTAACACTGGTACGCCACACCAGAGCAATGACTGTTGTTTAGGAGTTATCAGACAGACAGCAGCAGGGGTAAGTCACTTTTATTTACCCACTCAGGAGTAATGCATACCTGTCACTGTCCCTGATTTCACCTCATAATTTTGCTCTGTCCCTTGAAAAAGTTTGAATTGCCAATAAATCATTCAAGATTACAGACCATCAATGAATCCATGCATCAGAGTTTTATACTTCTTACTGTCCAAAAAGAAAAACACGTTGATGCAAAAGGTGTTATTTTATTAACTTTTTAAGTGAATCAGAGTAACATTTAAAACATGTTCCTGATTCTGAGCCTTTATTCTTCTATTATTTTTGCACTGGGCTGAATTCTTCAGCAAAGAAGTCGAGAGTTATAGTATCTGGTGTTCTGCCAGTATTTATAAAACTTCCAGTAAGAGAAAACCATTCCTGAAATTGGTGGCATCAGTTCTTTTTAAAATCCAAGGTTTGCACTGAGATCAGTTACTCTGGGCTGCTGATCTCTGTAGTGCTTAACTTTCTCATGGTAATTAATAGCTTTATCCTACCAGGGTCATATCACAGCTCTGTTCAGGTTAAAGAACATAATCAGGAAACTAATACTGTTTTCTCCTCATTAGCTTTTGTGGGGCCCCCACACAGTCAGGGATGATTAAGGGGGCCCCTGCAGCCACAGGTATTGCATGTACCTAAAGATGGCTGTGTTGTTAGTTTTAGTGGAGAGAATGTCCACCAGCAGGGTTTAGGAGCACTATGTCGGTGGTAAAATATTTAATGGAATTGTGAAGCCTGTTACTTGATAAAACACTGTTAATATAACCAGCGATATCTTTGAATTTTAAAGGAGATATAAATAAGAGTTATTGCCTAGCTGGTTTATTAAGTATACACAATTGCTGTACAAGCTTTTGTTGGTTTGACAGACATGTTATATCAATCGATATAAGATAACTTGCTGTGGCTGGGGGGCCTGGGGAACAATGGCCCCCAGTGAACGCAGGTTCACTGGTGCCTACAGCTGGTTATGAAGGAATCTCAGCCGGTATTCATGTTCCAGCAGGTGCCAAGAGCTACAAAATTTAGAATTTTCAGACTAGGAAAGGATTATGCTAATGCTGATACAATATTTTAAAAAATGTCTTCAGAATGGAATATACTGGGAAAAGAATTGTTTTAATTTTGTTTGGGTCTCTGGACTCTTATTTAGTATCAAGACTCCCCCTGCAGCCCTATAGAACCATTTGTTCCTGCCAGGGGTGACACCCTACCAAACCATTAATTCCTCTAAGAAGAGAGAGTTAAATACTAAGATTGGTGTCATCATATGCTTCCAATGTTTTTTATTATATGCCTATGTCCCTTCCCTTGCCAAAGCAGTGACATCCATGAAATGGCTGTCTTATGGAGGGCAAATGTGCTTCTATTTATTCCTTCCCCTGTATGCTGTGCACTGCAAATGCAAAAGAAGCTGACATGGTCCTCCTGGTGGAAAGACGATGGCCCCTCCCCCTAAAGTGGGTGAGTCAAAGCTTGCCACTCCTTTACCATCTCCCCTGTTCTGCCTTCTCCAGGACCGATGCTATTAGTTCAATCCTGGTCATCTGGGGCAAAAGTCAGGGATTTAGCCTTCTAAGCCAACAGAGCTGTCCTACCTGATTAAGCGATGTTTGGTATTACGGACAGTGCAGCAATACACAACGAGTGAATTCAGCTATAAAATTGACTGTCAATGATGTAACTTTGCCCTAAGCACATGTATATGCCTTGCAAGGATAGCTTTAAAGAAATGAGTCCAAACATATGCCATATTATTCCAGAAGAATTATATTAAGTGTCAACTGATAGCTGTTTATTGTCAGGGTCCCTGTAGAAGATTATTCTGTGATACTCAAAATGCTGCAACAAGCTCATTGTGGAATATCTACAATGAAAGGTTTATCCAGATTATAGATGTGGTGGCCTGGCATAGATCAGGAGGTAGACTACAAAGTAAAAATGTATGTTGAATGTTGCATACAGGTTTTTGGTTTGGAGTGATACTCATTCAAAGCGCATGGATGTAAAAATCCTGTACCCTTCTGCTTTGTGTCTAACCAATGAAGACTGAAACACGGGTTTTGGCATACATAGGATTTACAAATAGCAGTGTCTGGTAATTCACTACATACCAACTGCACAATCCTGTGATTCATCAAATGGCTGGGCAGCAGGCACTGTACAGACTTTGAAGGAGGGATGTAAAAACTGAAAGGTGAAACTGTGGACACAAGACTGTCCTAGTAGTAGTACAGTTACAGAACTGGATGACGACAGGTTTATCTCTGTCAGTAATGCTTGTGTAAAGAAGACTAAGGACTAACATTTGACTGGCTTTTACCACATTTGAAAGCAAAACATTCAAGAGAAAACAGTGGACTCAGAAATACACTTTTGATAAAAAATGAGTATACAAGGTTGAAACATCGGTGAGTATGAGTTACAGCAGCTATGGACCTTTGGCATAACTGAGAGTTGCTGGGACCTTGTGTTTTATAGTGTGGACATTGGTCATGGACCTTAATCAAATCAGTACAGGACACACTTGCTCAGAGTCAGGCAATGAAGGTTGAGTGAATCAAATCCTGGACCAGTGGACCCAGTAAAACTACCTTCCTACTACGGTTTATTGCTATCTATATTAGACTAATCAACAGTGCAAATACTAGAAAAAGGCACATTTTAATAAACAAGACTATGCATAACCTTGCATGTTACGGCTGGGAGCACAGTGTTGTGGTCCAGCCGTGATGGTGGAAAGTACAGTCCTGTACTCACACCTGCTAAACATGACAGGTGAATGTCACAGCTATTACATTTTGATGGTCTGTGGAAATGAGACTGTAATAAGCTTTAGTTAGCAATCCTGACACCTGTTTCAATTACGAGGTTATGTGCATCACATTAAGGCAGAGGCTGAGAACTTGTTGCTGTTCAGTACTGCATATTGCATTTGTAATATATTCTTTTATAGCTCTTTTTCAGAATGTAAATTAGTAAACTGTGCTTGTGTTGCTACACATATGATTTTGCACTATTAATGTGAGTTGTCTTTTCTAGCTAAAAGTTATACTGAATTGTAACCAAACATGAAAACTGTTAAATGTGTAAGCTGAGCCAGAGGTGTAAAGGGATAAAGCCATGACTGCAGTCTAGGTGACCTGAATTTGACTAGTAGCTGGAGTGTCTCATGGCACAAACAGGAAGGATGAGTGTACCCATCCTGGGAAGGAAGGAGGGATGGCGCTGTTCTGCTTATACAGCCTCTGTTAGAGGCAGTAAGGATGTGGTAATCCAGTGTGGGGAAGATGTGGATATGCTCTCCCCAGTCAGTGACTGTAGCCCTTGTCATATATGGAGGGGCACAGATTGTCAGACAAAGGGCAACTGCAGTCCTTGCTGTGATGGAAGTGTTCATATTACCACCTGGGGTAAGGTTAGGTGTTTTATTGTACAAATGCCTCATAGGTAGAATTCTGGTAAGGGCATAAGCAACCTTGATGTCTGCCTGTACGATAGTCTCCCCAGATAATCCCTGCTTCATTGGATCTGGAACTTTCCACCACTGGAGAATGAGTGGGCACCCAGAGGAAGGGACAATGGTTGGCAAGCAGAGGGGGAAATATACAAAACAAAAGTAACATTCATAAGGGGTTTGAAATGATTCCATTTAATAATGAAGATATTAAACATTTCAGAAACTTGTTTCATAGTCTTCCATATTGCTGCTGATATTCAACATTTTTAGTTTATGACATTTCTTCATAAAATATTGTAAAATAGTTATAATTTGCTATCTTTGTGATTTCACTACAAGAAGTGTGAACTTTCTATTTTGTTTATAAAAAGTAATGTTAGCCAGAAATGAAGAAATGGAAGCTGTCACTTTCATAGTTTGTGCCAAACACATGTTTTTCCCCACTGTCAAATGTTTTGATATGTAATGTTCAATATACCAGTCATATGTCCTTACTTCTTGAATTAAAAATCAGTAGGATTTGTTTCCCTTCATTAAATTACATGGGATAGGTAACACACATTGACATGTGTTGTGATTTTGGATATGGTAGGAAGGCTGAGAAATGATATTTCCATCTCCTTGAGTTGCAGTGACAATACACTTTTGAATCTTTAATAAATATCATTTTTTATAAATCTTATGTAATTACATCTGCAAATTATGAAAAACAATATCAAGTTATGGCACAGCATATACCAGGCTAAATACTTTTTGTCTGGGAGTATCCAAACCTGTCAGTACCAGGTAACAGATATAGCTGCATCGTAACAAATTGTTCAGGACTAGGAGATGCAAGAAAAATGTAAGGTTGGATTAGGTCACATGTCACAGAGATGATCTATAACTGATGTGGACACTGGGGATTTTGTTGGTCTGCCTTCCTGCTAAAACACACATTCTTTAGTTTCATACTTTCTCAATCTTAGGTCATCAGCTCCAGAGTGGCCTACAGCAAGTTATGCACTCCATGAACACAGTATTTGTAATTTGTCATCATGGCTTTAGAATTTGAGTGATGCTACCACTGACCATACCTCTCAAATGTCCAGATTTCTGCCTCATATTTCTGGTCTATTCCACACAAAAGTTGTGGTTTTCTGATAAATCATTGAGGACTGAATTCACTAAATAAGACAGACATTTGAGTTGCAGACTTTGTACCCTTCAGAAAATGTATTCTGATACAAAACCTGTTACTCTATCAACTTTCTCAGTTTATAAAAATGATATTCAAAATGTAGCCGTATTTTTGGGCATTTGTCCCTCCATTATTTTTGTCTTTGTCGAGAACGGTTGAGCTAAGAAAGTGAGAGGTATGCCACTGACAGTTCTTCAGAGTGCAGATGGATAACAAATGTATTTAAAACACTGCTCAGAATGGTCAGAAAGAAAAGTAGTTTAACACATAGAACACCTGCCATTGGTGCAAAAGGCTGTGGGTACTATTCCCACACCTGCTAGATGGATTTCTGACACTGCAGTCCAGCATAAGGAGGTTGCTGTACTCCTGGGTGTGCTGTCTTTCAGATGAGATATTAAACTGAGCTTCTATCTACTTGAGTTGGTGATACCTCAAGTGGATGTAAAAGATCTGATGACACCCATTGAATACAGTAGGGAAAGTTCCCTGGTGCCCTAGACAAGATCCACTTAACAGTATAAGTGCCACCTCAGATCTCATCTGAAAAGGAATCTACTAATCTATTAGGACTAACCCAGTCAACAAATGATAGATAAATAAAAAGTCTATGCCCAACAAGCATAAGACAAGATAGCCACCAAGTTTAATTATAGCGATAATAACCACTGACTTCTACAGTGCTTGTTTATGTTTAACCAGTAGGTGAAAATAAAAGAAATTACTGTGCCCAATTTGAAGATTCCACCTGGATGATTTCCATCATAGCTCTCAACCTCTTAGAGTAAGAAATCTGGACAAAGCCATAAAAAAGCTGTACAAATAGGGACAATTTTTAAATAGTGTTCTTACAAACTTAGAAAGTTGATAGAATAACAGGTTTTGCGTTAGCATGAATTTTCTGAAGGGTATGAAGTCTAAAACTCAAATGTCTGTCATTATTTTCTAACTTCAGTCTTAAATGATTTGCCACTAATTTGCCAGAAAGCCACAATTTTATGAAAAATGAACCAAAAATATAAGGCAAAAATCTGGACATTCTACAAAAATCTGTACAGTTGAGAGGTATGGTTGACATGTCAGGTTCATATAAAATTAATCACGAGAGTGTGTCTAAAGCTTTGCATGTTTTTGTATGAACTAGGGCCTAAACAGGAAGCTATGCTATAGCACCACTACATAAAAATTATATTTACAGACTAGCAGAGACAGCAGGCATTACATCTGGATCATTAATAATAAATAATATTTATATTTATGTATATATATATATATATATATATATATATATATATATATATATATATATATATCCATATATCCATATTCATATTTATATTCATGTTTATATTTATATTCATATTTATATTCGTATTTATATTTATATTTATATTAAGAATGATTGAGGTGAAATATGATTACATGGGATATGTTACATTTCAGACACGTGCCAAATGTCAAGGGTGTACAAGTGATAAATGTTCCACAGTGTCACTCAGAAGAGATCATGGGTAAATAAAAGTGGTTAGGGAAGCAGGCAGTGAGACCGAGAGTGGGGGACATATCCTTTCTGTATCTGTGCATGAAAGCTTTGTGTAGAGCTTATAGTGGCAGCACAAACAAACTAGCAAATGATAACTATCATTGTTCATATCATTTTTTTACTGGATACTGGCTATAATGTTCAGCAACATAGGCACTGTTTGTTTAGGGCATGACCTCCTCCTTCTGCTGATAAGCATGTGTCATGAGCAGCCAATTAAGTGAATACAGCACATATTTACTTACAGTGACAAAGACCCCCCCCCCCCCACACACACACACACACACTCCCACCCATGTACAGAGAAAGAATAATCAGTCAGTACAATGTCTTCTGCCTCTATATCATAGGATCATAGAAGTTACAAGGTAACTGAACCTAGAGGTCATTTCTGCTTTGCCAGTTTCCACCCTTAGACCTTGTGTCTCTTTTCAGGAAGGTCCAAGGCAGTCATAACAGGGGTGAATTTATGAATACCCATCCAGTTGTTACACTGCTTAACTTAAATAGGAACTTTGTTCCAGGGAAGAAGTAGGTGCCACGTGACAAATCTATCCCTTCTATTTGGCTTATTTATTTGTTGGAGTAGATTTACATTCCTGACCCTAGTGTTAGCAGGAATGTCTGGCTTATTGAAGTATGAGGTCTTGGACTACTGTATCCCTTATAGCTCTGTAAGCAAGGCACAGATCACCCCCCAAGGGTGAAACTGAGTACAGAGATAAAGCCTCCAGACAGGTCTTTTAAGCCCATATTCTTTTTAGTTACAAACTTCTTGGGTCTTTTCAATTGCTTGTTATGTTTAGTAAGATACATCCCAAAGGGGGCTTGTACTCAACAATGGGTCTAATCAGTGTGGAGTACAAACACATGAGAAGTTATTTTGATCTGGAAGAAGTACCTTTTACAATGTGTTGTACAAGGTAAAAGGATTTTCTAATTACTGTTGCAATGTGATGCTCAAATATGAGGGAGCTGTTCACCAAAGTACCTAGGTCGCTCATGACCTTTACACTTTGAAGTGATGTTTTATTTATGTTATAGGCTGGTGCTAGTTGGTGTGTGCCAAATGATTCAACATTGCACTTTTTGACATTAAGTTTGAGGCCATTTTGTTATGCCAGATATTGATGAACGTAAGTTCCTGTTGGAGTGTCTGCATATCAAAAGGGAACTTCAGGATGGCTCCCAGCTTACAACGATCCACAGACTTTGTAAACAAGAGATATTCATTTGATAAGTGCAGATCTGACAATAAGATACCAAATAGCAGAGGTGCCAGCAAAGATCCCTGAGAAACTCCACTGGTCATCTTTATGCTCCCAGAGGATGTACCTCCTACTCTGTGTGAGTCATGTCTCTAAACTAGTTGGCTATCCACCTAACCACATATGGGTCATATTGGAACTCCTTCAGCGTTGTTTATTATATTTTAATGTGGTATGGTATTGAATGCCTTTCCAAGGTCAATGTACACTGTGTGAACAGCTTGTCCGCAGTCTATACACTGAATAACCTTCTTGAAGAAGTACACAAGATTCAGTATCCAGGTTCTTCTCCTGACAACGGCAAACTGATGGAGGTTGAGTTTGATTAGATTTTTGATATCAAGGTTATTTAGGCAGGTTCTGATATGTCCCATGCTGGAATAGGGTCTATATCAAATAATTGAACTTTTAAAAGTTCGAACACCATATGGTCGAGACCATATGTTCGAACTCTTAAAAGTTCAAAACTCAAATTAAAAAAAAAAAACAGAAAAAACCTACCTGAAAGGTTAAGCAGGGGGGCAAGCCCCCCTGCACCCACCCACACGGGGGGACTGCTGCACCCACCACCACCCCCGATCTTTAAATATACCAAATATACCAACTCTGAGATCGCACTACAGTGCAGACAATGGAAAACTTCCATTGCCGCACTGTACGGGGATCTCCATTGAAACATTCAAACTTTTAAAAGTTCGATCATATGGTGTCGACCATATGACATTTGAACTTTTAAAAGTTCGACAATGTGATAGGAACCCAGTTGGAATGTAACACTTGTCAGGCTGATAGGTATGCAATTCCTAGGGTCAGTGGCAGGGGCCCCCCCTTCTGGAGTGACATCACAGCAGATGTGCAACACTCCTGTGGGACAAAGCCAGTAGCTAGGTTCAGGCTAAAGTACCCGAGGAGTGAGTCTGTCGGTGCTTGTTTAGTGCTAGTAATTATATAACTGGGTATGTTGTCAGGCCCCATGGATGAAGTATTCTTTGTTTTAGAAAGTACCTTCATTACATGCCCTATAGTGATGATTATTGGCTTGCTTCAGTCAGGGGTAGGTGTTCTTGGAATTGATGTCTCTGGGGTGAAATGGCCACTAATTTTTTTTGCCAGTATGTAGGCAATACCCACCAGATTGGAGTATGTAGTACCATTATGAATATGCTCTGAGCAATGTTCAGTCTTATTTCTTATTTTTCTGATATATCTAAAGAAGGACTTGTAGTTGTCTTTGGCTTCTGTTGCTTGTCAGAGTTTATGAGATGCCTTCATTTTTCATATGTCCTTTTTCAGTTTGATGAGCTTCTTAATTTGGGGCTTTTTAGTTCTGCTATACAGGTTTAGGAGTTTCTTCCTTTTATTATATAGTTTATTAATGCTTGAAGGCATCACGCTGGTCTGCTTTTAAACCTCCTTATTTGCTTGGATCTAGTTGTGGCAGGCCAAAGTGCTGTCCATATATACGTGCAACTCCAAACGAAATGTCATGCACATCATCCCTCAAATCCCATAACAAGAAAGTGTTACTCAATGCTTTAGAAGCACTAGACAGAGATGTGTGTGTTTTTTTTTTTTTTTATCAAAATACTAAAATAACAGTAAAAATATAAAATACTATTTAAAACTTGTATTTACTAAAGGAAGACCAGAATATCATTCAGGTTTCTTCCCTCTATCTGTTGTAATGCATATGGTATGTAGTTCAGACTAGTACTTATTTGTAATGGTCAAGAGCTTACGTGTCATTCAAAAAAATAAAGATGTTGTGATCAGAGCATCAACACTCGAGAACTGGTGAGAGATTGTATTTCTTACAACAGTTGGTATTTACAAAGTAAGGCTACAGAAATGGGGGATACAAAAACAAGTTAATTAATGTTTCTGCCTGTAATTAAAAGGGCTTACTTATGACCCTTAGTGAATGTTAAAAATGTAAGTATCTGGTGGGAGGGCAGCTTCAGCAAGCTGATGGAGTAATAGCCTGCCCTGCTTTAATTGTAGCTAAGTAAACAGGAAATTGAGATTTTCATAACAACACCAGATAAAGGAAGCAAAAGAAAAACTTAAAACATTAAGGTTCAGTTGCCTGATTGTTTATACAAGTCACTATTAGTTTGTACTTTCTCAGTGATAGCTTTAAAGAGTCAACATTTCTGTTTATTTCATTGCATTGCTTTTTTTTTGCAATGAGGTAAACTCAGTATGAACAGAATCCAGTTGTCAGGAGCAGTGTGGAAGGATAAGGCATAAACAGTATATGATACAGTGTATACAAAGTGTACAAAGGACACAAACTCTGCTTAGTACTAAGAAGCAAGGATTAGACAGTGTTAGGTTACGCATGCAGCTTGTATGTAGAAATAGAATATGGAAAGTCTTGTAAATGTGCTTCTGGGCACTAAATGTGAAAAGGTGGTATAAGTGCATATAAAATCAGTGCAGACTACATGCAAAAAGGGATAACTGTTTCATTATCAAAGTTTGTGAAGAAGTTGGGCCTACATCATGAAACAATGACAAAATACTAAAACCTAGCATCAGTAAGTGAATGGGGTCATCCAAGAAAATAGCAAAAGTAATCATCAGCAATATACCGTTGACACCTTAGGGTCCCACTGCATGAAGTGTGTGGTAAATAGATTTTGTCCTAAATGGGAATTTCAAAGTAACTATGTGCCACCAGACACCGTAGGGTCACACCTCATAAAGTGTGTGCTCAGTAACAGATTTTGTCCTAAATGGGAATTTCAGAGTAACTGCATGCCATCGCCTTTTGTCTCTGTGAAGAGGCATTGTTGACTATGTTTCAAAACTGGCAGCTACTGCATTCATGATGTAGTTTAAAGCAATGAACAGACAGATCATAATAGTAAAAATATAAATTCTGAAACAAGCATTTACAAGTTTGAAAGTACCTCATAATATTGCTAACCACAAGTAATTGGTTGGGTACCACCTGTACCTCTTTATTGCAGGAGAGTCCTTATTTGGGCTGTTGTGTCCTGTGAAAAAAAAATGAGATGCCCTGGGATTATTCTATATCTGATACACCTTAGTATGATTTGTATCATTTGAAGCAATGCACATAACTCAAAATCTACAAAAGTGAGCTTTTATTTTTCAAAAAAAAGAGAAGTTCAGTCTTTTACTTTGGTTGTGGGCATGGTTTGTCCTGAAAAATAGCATGTTCCTATAAAAATGTCACACTTTGGTCATCTGAAAAGGTGGCATTCCTAGGGTGGGAATCCAGATTCTCAGCATAGCTGTACACAGGACCCATGTCATGCAGTGTGTCAGTTCCATCATAAAGTTTATAACCTGGTTACAGCTTTGTAATACAGATGTCAACATAATTACCTCAGCCAGCATTAATCCTTGACGGAGTTACACCACAGTGTTAGGAATTCATGGCTAATGCATCCTTTCAATACTAGAATATATGAATTCTAATTTTCTTCACATGGGAAGCAAATACCAAAATATTACAAGTGCAAAGACTGACCACAAATAAAACCTTGTTACATTTGTGTTAATAATAATAATTTCCCAAAAATGAACATTATTAAGTCATTCCAATTTCTGTTTATTGGGAGCTGCATAATTTATGGTGAAATCAATTTCCCTAATATTAATTGACAACAAGTATACTGTAGTTCTGCATATGGCCAAATGTGTTGCTGGATTGCATGCAAAATGCAGTATTATTCATTTATTTAATAGCCAATATGTGATTGAATAAATTGAATTTAATATTGAATTTATTATTGACTAATATTTCTAAAAACTGCAATGTATCAAACATATGTGTCACCCAAAATGGGAATCTAATGTTACTAATTTTATTTTCTGCACTATTTTTTTCAGGAATTAGTTCTCTTGCTGTCTGTAGGAATGGAAAAGTAATTTTGAATTTAAAGTGACATAATGTAGCAAAAATGCAATTATTGCATAGAATATGGCATTATTGCATATGATATGGTTTATTGCATAGCATATGGTATTAATGAATATAATATGGGATTAGTGCATAGAATATGGTATTACTGCATATCATATGGTTTATTGTATAGCATATGGTATTAATATGCAGTAATACCATATTCTATGCACTGATATGGTATTATTGCATATAAAATGGTATTATTGTACATGATGTGGTATTACTGCATAAAATATGGTATTATTGCACAGGATATGGTATTATTGCATAGAATATTGTATTATACAGGATATGTTATTATTGCATAGTAGAATTTATTTTACACTCTGTCATTAAACTAGTCCATTTTTTATAAAATACTGAGTATGTAAAATGATTTAGTAATTAATTTAAATCAATTTTTGTCCAGTCAAGTAATTATTTCAATGTATTATCAAGGTTAGTATGCATCTTTGCCCCATATCACTTAAACAAGGGTCTTTAAATGCTGTGGCTAAATTTAAAACAATAAGTCATAGGGCTAGATGGAATTCTCACATTATTCTTAATTAATTTAGTACAAGATTAGATATACTCTGTATATAACAATATTTTTTATTCAGGCAGTATAGTACATAGGTTTAAGGTTATGGTCCTGTAATGTTTTCTATGTTTTATTTCCTGTATCAGTACTTGCATATTTTGCTACATTGAGCAAGTCACTTAGCCAGACCATACTCTAGGGTTGCTCCTAAAAGTAAGCAGTTCTGTCCACTGGATAAACTCAGCTTATAAATGAATACAATAAATTATGTATTTATTCCATTTTTTATGAAAAAGGATAAATGTCACTCAAATTGTTAAAAGGAAGCTATGATGGGAATATGCACTGGTTCTACTACAGACCCTTGAATGTCAGAATGCTGATAAATCAAAACAGTGAAATACCTGGAACACAGAAGGGTGAAAAATTAAACTTCAAATGTTTTTTTTTCAGGGGTAAGCCACCCACCCCACCCCCATATTCCCTTGTGGCAGGGCAAGCCTACTCCTAACTTTATCCAACTCTGTGGTCATACAAACAGAAAGGAGGGAGAAGTCACCTAAAACAAAGGAGTCTGCTAGTGGTCACTTAAAAATCATGTCTGCAGTGATTAGTATAGTGTTTTTTTATTTAGTTTTATTTAGTGACATTTGATTACCTGGAAAGTCTAACTGGGTAGGTGCCCATTTTCATTGGTGGGGGCCATGGAGAAATGTTCCAAAGTATTACAAAAACATTTTAAGAACAATAATGTTAAAATCCTCAAAATTAATAAAAAAATCAATAGTTTAAATAATTATCCCAAATCAGACATAATGTGACAGCATTGGTTAAAAATAAATGCAACTTATATGACAATGATTTATTATTTAAAGAAAGTTTAACCAGTTTAGAGAAGTTAAATGTAAATAAGTTTAACAGAAACAAGAATTGCAATATGAAGGGAAAGAAAACACAATTATAATAAATTTAGATAGTGGGGAGAGAAATTGATAAAAGTTAGGAAGTGAGTGAAGAAGGGGTTTAAAGAGGTATAAGGTATGATTAGGTACTTGTTCATATTTAGGGAAATAGCTTATCTTGGGGTTGAGAAGAACAGAGCCAGAGTTTGGCTAGGAAGTCATTCAGAATGATTTTAAAGGACTGGAGGAAGGATATTGACCTGCAGGATACAGATAGGGAGTTCTAGATTTTAACAACATGGTATGAGTACAGACATTGAGCAGCATATTTGATAGGTTTGTGGACAGAGAGAGGTTTTTCACCACTGTGTCGTAATGACCGAGCGGGAACATAGTTGTGTAGAATAAAAGTTAGTGCTGTACAAGCAGATGGATGCTGGGTGGCTTTGTAGGTGGCAAGACGCTGTGTATAAGTTTGTTGGTGGGGTAGTTCTAACCAATTTAGGCTTTTTAGTGCTATACCGTAGTGTGTTCTGAAAGGGGGATTTAATGCAAATTTAGCCACTTTATTACAGCATTGTTCAGATTTTGCTTTTTCTGATGCCTGGAGGTTAGTAAGGATGAAAACATCATAAAGTAGTAAGGAGAAGAAGTAAGTAGTGGCAAGTGTAGTTTTTGTTGAGTTGGTGAGAAGCTTTTTGGCTATATCCCTACTTTTTGTTTTTTTTTGTTCTGCAGTTGTCTGATTGCAGGTTGAACTTATCATCCAGTATATCCAGTATCATCCCTAATAATTTGCTATGAAAAGTGACTTCAATGGTTGTATTATTAAGAAGAGAATTTTAAAATTTGTTCTTTCATGAATGATACATTTGGGGGAAAAAATAAGCATTTTTTTTAGGGTAGTGGTTGAGCATGAGTTGTGAGTTACAAATCCATGTTTCAGTGGCTATTAAAGTTTCCTGAGTAATTTTTTTGAGATGTGCCAGGTTGTCTGATATGAATATATGTGCAGTCATTTCCATGTTGTGTGGATGTGTGGAGGGTGTGGATGAGAGTGTTAAAGAGGAGGGGAGCAAGGAGAGAGCTTTGTGGTACACTGGTGGTGACTGGGAGGTATGGAGAGAGTGCGGAGTGCCATTTTACTGACTGATACCTATTGGACAAGTAGCTTTTGAACTATAGAAGGGTGGGCTGAGATAGACCTAGTGAGGATATTCGAAGTAGAGGTTTGCTGTGACAAACTGTGTAAAAGACTTTACAATAGTCTATAAATAACCAGAAGACTAGTTTCCCACTATCTCTAGATTTAGTGACGGTAACTATAAAGGTTAGAAGTTCAGTGTTAGTACTATGGGAGGGACAGAAGCCATGATGTGTGGGGATAGGAGCTCTACCTGCAGGAGACAGTTTAACAACTGTTTTGATTGCATTTTTCAAGTATTTTTAGAGAGGGAGATAAGACTGCAATAGGTCTAACGTTAGTGATGTTTGTTGAATTTCCTGGTTAGCGAAGAGGGATAATGTGTGATTTGTTCCAGAGTGAGATAATGTGTGATTTGTTCCAGAGTGAGGGGAATGTGGGATTACTGGACCAACCTATTTATAGGTTCATAGGTTGTTAATAGGCTTACAATCCAGATGATCACTGAGGAAACTAGCCCACACTGCCAGTTGCCTGTAAGCCTGTAAGCACTGTCTGGTTAATTGACTTGCAAAAGGTCACATAGGCAGATGAGGCTATGAGACTCAAACCAACCCTAAACCATAGGAAATACAGTCACAGCCTTAACCCTCTGAACCAGTAAGGATTGAAATAGGACTGGAAATAAGATCTGAATTCCATTACAGTTTTGAGTGGTAAGTTACTGGGAGAGGAGTTAGGGTTAATTTTTTTGCTGGGATGTAAGATTTGTTTATTAGCTGACCAGGATTTGGGTGGGTTGTATTTACTATTGTCTAAATGTTGTTATAGTATAGTATTTTTGTCTTCATTTGTTTGCATTTTAGTACAATTGTAGGACAATCTGAAACCTTTGAGATATTGTGGTGTTTTATGTTTTTATCATGCTTCCCACACTTTTTCTACATCCTGCATTAGCAATCTACTCTTTTTGGTTAGCCACATTGCATTATTTGCTTTTAGCTTCTTCCTTCTAGGAGGTACAAGGCTGCTTTAGGATATTTAGAAAAGTTGTATTGTATTCATTTACTGCATCACCTAAGGGGTGAATGTTTAGGATGTTCCAGTTATTAGACGATAGAGTAGCAATGAATATTTTTGGGTTAAACGTAGACAAGCTGAGAGTTGTTTTATAAACATGATGTTTAAGTGGATGTGTGAAATGTCTGGTTATATAGCTTGGGAGATGATCACTCAGGGAGTCTGATGTTGTACCTGTGGTAGTGAATTTACTAGGGTCTGATACTAGGATCCAGTCTAATGAGGAGTTTGATGTCCTGATATTGTGTGGAGCTATTAATTTGTTGCGTAAAACTGTATATGTTCATGCTGGATGTAGGGGAGTTAGAAGTTATATCTAACCAGTTGGTATTGGCATCACCTAGTAGTATTTTTTTTCTTGTGGAATTGTTATGGCTATCTGATGTAAGATATCTTCCAGTCTAACTATACTGTTGCCAGGAAGGATATAAAACAATAATACATATATGTTTATTTTCAGGAAAGTGATAAACAACTCTGCTGAACTGAATTTTGATATTGGCTTGTTGTAGTAGGAAATGTGGTAGTTGTTGGGAAATATTAAAGCAATACCACCACCTTACATCTTTTTACAGTCATTATGGATGATATAGCCGGGAGGCAAAATATTAGAGTTGTTTATGCTGGTTTTAAGCCAAGTTTCAATTATTACGAGACTATCAAGCTTCTGTTGGGTAATCCACGTGTGTAATTCAGCAGTTTTATTTCTTATTTTTTCTAATATCTATTGTCACAAAAGTTGGATTACTGGGGGTTGACTGTTGTGGGTTTAGAGTAGTGTGTGGAAGTGAATCGTCTTAATGTTGGTTGTGATAGGTAGGTCCAGGACTAGAGTAAATGTCTTCTTCTAGGAAGATTTTAGTATATTGGGTATTATCGATTCCTGTTTTTTGGAGAGTATTTTACAACTTAATTTTATTTTTATTTGCTGACTATGATGTTAATCAGTCTCTTTGGGGTAAACATGAGACGCATCATTAATTAGATTTGGTGAGATGTGTCCCTTATCATCTTGTGCTTCAAGCAATTGATGCTTGAGGACTTTCATCTTGGCCACCAGCAGAA
The DNA here is from genome assembly GCF_019279795.1 of Protopterus annectens. Lineage (NCBI taxonomy): Eukaryota > Metazoa > Chordata > Ceratodontiformes > Protopteridae > Protopterus > Protopterus annectens. Next base: position 813,890,730 of record NC_056725.1, read on the forward strand.
ATAGCAAATGTGCTGACTTGCTCCCCAACAAGTTTAAATTCAGTTATATGTAGGACATTTCTGGTTGATTACAATTTTCATGTTCATTTACTCATTCATTGTTATTGGCACACATTTTCGTAAAGAGCACCCTTGTCCCAAAAACGTATCAAACTTCACTCAATACATTGGATATGGGGATGCATGTTCATGTTGTATACCTAGGTGTCACAAAGGTTTTTAATACTTTAAATGGTATAATTATGAGTAGTCTTCAACCAAAAATGGTAAACAATTATATTATAAGATGGTCTAAACTGTGAGCTATATAATGGAAGTAAAGTGTAACCATTACAGGAGACTCTTTGACATTGTTAGTGGGGTACCAAAGTTGTCAGTATTGGATTTAACATCATTAAGGACATCAAACCTGCAAACAGTATATGGTTAACACAATTTCCAGGTGACTTTGATATAACTTCTAGTACATTTTTTTGCACTGCTGTCTGTAACAAATATAATTATTGGTTTAGGCAACTTTTTTTTTTGTTCCCACCCTGCCTCCCCTGGCTTCATACCTTCCAATCTTCTACTTCAGTGCTTCTGTCCATAGGTGGGTCTACCAGCCTCTCCTTTTTCATCCCTCGGGCTAATACTGAATTTCAGCTAGGGTTGACACAGAGCCTTAGGGCATTGGAGGTGGGCAGGTCTTGCCAGTAACTGCTTACATGAGGAGGAGGAATTTTTTTACATTACGGCCTACCCTCTTGTCCATGCTCCTGCCATTCATCCCGGAATCATCTGAAGGCTACTCCCCTCATTATGGGCCATGCCTCTCCTCAAGGAGTGCCAAGATGAATGTCCTTCATCCTGCAGTAGGCATGTCCATCCTCTCGACCAGTCCCTCAAATGTCTGATCAAACCTGGGCTTCCTAGGCTATAGTTAGGGCTCTATCCTTCTACACTACAGCACTGCTGAAATGCTTTAGGCATTGTTGTCTAAATGCAGCTGGAGTTTCATAATCTTGTTTCATGTGTAGTGACAAACTTTTGGTACTACCTGTCAGACTTTAAATTGGACATTTTGTATTTGTCCAGAAATAAAGTGTCTTCTGTTCATCACTACAGGAAAGTCATTGCCAAAATACTAGAGCCCATTTTGTTCTTACTTTAGAAATGTTTACTTTATTTAGACTGGCTTCAAACAATTTCACCAAGAAAATTGAAGAATTGTGTGACTTATGTTTAAAGAAAGGGCAACATTTTTAACTTTTATCCAGGGACTTGCAGAGAAAAGTTTTAAATTGTAGTGACATAATGCAGAACTTTTTTTAAAGACACACACACACACACACACACACACACACACACACACACACACACACACACACACACACACACACACACACACACACACACACACACACACACACACAAGACTGAGCATACACCAACTCACCCATTCTTGTGGGAAGGAAATGTTGCTTCCTGTCAGCCAAAATTGCTGCCATGGAAGTGCACAATATCCATGGCTACCAGGCCAGGTGGATATGTAACTGGTATTCCAAGTGATAACAGCTTTTGTAGGCATGTATGTGGGAGCATACACACACTGGGAAGGAAAAGAATGTGCTTCCAGTGATGTAGGTACTCATTTCAGCCAACAGGGGGCAGGGTTAGGGACCTAGCTAGAAAAAAACCCTGATGGCTGCCTGTATGACAGTTCCAAATGAAGGGAAAGCTAATAGCTGTCAGCCAGCAGGAAAGAAAGAAGAAATATTGCAAACTGGCAATGCCATTGTAAACATGCATGAAAACAAACACAAGCATACATTTACAATTTTTATTAAGGCTTATAAGATATGTAATTGTATTAGTTTGAGACTAATATTTTAGTGTAGTCATCTCAGCATCTTGAATCAAGAAACATGGTGATATTATTGTGCAGTTTTGTTCAGAATGGCATTTTCAGAGAATTTTTTTTAAATAGTTCCACCAATCGTTCCAATACAAACAACATTTGATTCACACACAGATCTGTCCATCCATCCAGATGTTGAAGGAAAAAACATAAAAAAACAAAAAAATAAATAATAAGATACATCTTTTACTGTTTTAATTTAAAACTAACTGGCTTTGGCAGATGTCTTCTTAGTTACAAAACCAGCTAAATACGAATAAGAACTTTAAATAACATGGCACTAATTGTACAACCAGTAGAAATATCAGAAGGGAAAGGGAATAAAGCCCATGGATTTTATAATGTCTGATGAACAAATAAATACACAAATAAGTGAATGAATAAATAGTTGACTAAATTCCAAATGGAATATAAATTACAAAAATGCATAATCTCTGGCAAAGACTATAAAAATCATATGAACAAATCTAATGTTTTATTCATATGTATATGAGCAATTAAATAGATGAATAAATATTCAAAGTAATATTTCATATTTAGTCACTTGTTCATTCCATCAGGACAAAGGGTATCAAATGTAAAGGATAAGACATTTATTTTTTTGCAACTCATGAGATACTTTCAGATGCAGTTATAAACTACTACAGCTGTACAATAATGCTTTAATTATCGAACTGATGGTTGGTATCATGCTATTGGCTAACTAGTGTTGCCATAAGACTAACCTCAGAGGCATGTTGCATGTCTCTGATGTGCTCCAGTACACAAGCCTTTGACCACTGACTATCTTGTTAATGCTGTATGTATTACAGGGACTTCTAAGACCATAAACCACTCCTATTATTATGAATGTCGGTGATGTCCCTATAAGGTCAAACTAAACACCATTTACACAATGTCTCACTAAAAAATATCACTTTCTTGGTCTATAAACATGCTAGAATTAACCAAACAGTCCATTAGGTATAGAGAGTTCCTGTAGGAGATTTTACAATGTTATCTAAACCCGTATTTAAGACAGGATTGCTTTGTGCCAGACACTAATACTTCTTATGGGTTTAAAATATGCTGTCAGTGAAGGGGTGGGAGATTCACATGGTCCTTATATTCAACGTCATTACCTTGGAAGTTCCCATTGACATGTAATGTCCATATACTGTAACTTCAGACAAAGATTTATTCAAGTTCTGTTCAGTGTGTCTTCTCTCACTCAATCTGCTTTTGATATAGTGTGTACTTTGCAAAACATACTCTCCTCAGTAGATCATATGTGAGCTAGAATGGACTTGCTATAATCTGGGGCCCAAATGAGATGGCCTGGGTGAATACTATACTCAAGAAGAAATGTGTTTGCAGACGTAGTCAGTCTATATAAAGTATAATGTACATTACCTTGAACAATAAACACACATCCAAATAGAAATGTCTTTCGGCTTTTCCCGATTAGGGGTCGCCACAGCGGAACTCCAGTCCGCTAATGATTGGCAGTGGATTTTTATGGTACTGAGTTGCAAGCTCGATGCCCCACCTTCAAAGAAGGCACATCCATTTACGCACGCACCTATCTGCATGTCTTTATATGTTACCTGACCATGGGGAGGACAAGCAGACTCCACACAGAAGGCGCTCCAGCCAAGAATTGAATGGGAGAACCTCTTGCTGTGAGGCAAAAATGCTAACCGCTGCACCACCACGACTGGACAATAAACACACATCCAAATACTTAAATTTTTTGTAGAATGTAAGTAAAAAATATTAGCGCCATCAGTATTCGACCTAACAAAAGCAAGTATTATCCTTTAAATATAAAAAAAATCAGTAAAAATAAATCATCAATATATCTTTTATAAAAATAACAGTATTTGGAGTCAATGAAATCAATGTGAACATATTGTTCCTCAGGTCAGTCCTCAAATCATTTGCCATATCTGGGAGCAGATTTTAAACACTGGCCTGTATGGCTTTTTTTTTTGTAAAAAAAAAAAGTGACCATTAAAGAAATGTGAAAACAGCTGCAATAGATGTCCACTGTCCCACATAGGAGAATTTAATGAAACTACCTTGGGGCTGCAAGTAACTGTCTACAATGTGTGTGACTTTTTCCTAGAAAACCAATACCTGTGACACAGTAGGTCTCAAGATCTTTGTGGATTTTAGATATGCAATAAAATATAAGCATACAGAGGCTATCCAGTATTAACTTAATGGAACTGCTTTCAGAAAGAAATCCCTTATAAACTGATATGTCCAGGATTATGATCAACTGTTACTGTACTTGCACTATAAGGTTATCTAATAATTTTGCTATTAAAATGATTATCCCTGGGAAAGAAACCGCTAGCACACACACACACACACACACACACACACACACACACACACACACACACACACACACACACACACACACACACTTTAAAACATAACAATGTGGAGGGCTGTGCCCCCCATACCCCCCCCTAACTAAATATGCCAACTCCAAGATTGCACTACAGTGAGGAAAGGGGCGAACACACAGGGATGGCCAAGCAATTTCTTTCCCAGGGAAAGAAATCGCTGTATTGAGTGTTCATGCTTTAGTGCATTTGCTCATTATGTGTCGACCAAGAGGTGTTCGAAGAAACACCTCTTCGGACTTTTAATTTAGACCCCAGTTGCACACACACACACACACACACACACACACACACACACACACACACACACACACACACACACACACACACACACACACACACACACACACACACAGCACTGTCTATCTGCTAAACTCCCCTGACACTTCCCTCTAAATACAATCTCACCCACTGAAAGTAATGGGTGAATTCAGTCTTTTGACTGCGTTAAATACCATGGAAGGCTGTAAAGATTTACGGAGCCAAGCAGTTCTGGGAATCACTTTGCTGTATTACGTGCTTACCCAGGCATTTCTGGAGGAAGAACACATGACTAGTTACCGTAAACTGCTCTCCCAGAATGCCTCTTTAGCATTTGTGGCAGACAAGGGAGATTCCCATCATGATATTGTACCTCTTTGAGGTAAGCAGTACAGTAGGGCAGTCTAAAAATCAGAAATGGTTACTGCCAGTGGTGAGTAGGGCTTAATGTTGGTGGTAACCATTCTATATACTCACATTGGTATAACTAGCTTTTTCTATTTGGTTATTACAAATGTCATTGTTTGCTATTGTTCTCAAAGTTTGTCTTAAAATAAAGAAGAGCACTTTGATGAGTCACTTAGTATCTTGAAATCAATTGCTTAACAAAATTCTTTCTTAAGTTATTTCCTGTTCCCATTTGATTGGCACCTTCCTATTGCTTCTTCATTGAACTATCCTTCTGCCATATTAATATTTCCCAGAAGCCCTCTGTGCATGGGGTCAAAGGTTATGATTATCAGACATCTTCTTCTGGCTGCTCCCGTTAGGGGTCGCCACAGCAGATCAGCTGTTTCCATTTCTTCCTGTCCTCTGCATCTTGCTCTGTCACACCAACCACCTGCATGTCCTCTCTCACCACATCCATAAACCTTATCTTAGGCCTCCCTCTTTTCCTCTTACCTGGCAGCTTCAGCCTTAGCATCTTTTTCCCAATATACTCTGCATCCCTCCTTAGCACATGTCCAAACCAACATAATCTTGCCTCTCTGGCTTTGTCTCCAAACCTTCCAACCTGGGCTGAGCCTCTAATATACTTATTCCTAATCCTGTCCATCCTCGTCACACCCAGTGCAAATCTTAACATCTTCATCTCTGCCACGTCAAGCTCTGACTCCTGCCTTTTTGTCAATGCCACTGTCTCCAACCCATATAACATAGCTGGTCTCACTACCCTCTTGTAGACCTTCCCTTTCACTCTTACTGGTACTCGTCTGTCACAAATCACTCCTGACACTCTTCTCCACCCACTCCATCCTGCTTGTACTCTCTTCTTCACCTCTCTTCCACACTCACCATTACTCTGAACTGATTATGATTATCAGACTGTTCCAGGGAAACCAGTTATTCAGAGATAAGACCTTATGAATGGAAAGCAGTTTGCATTTCTCTCTCAATGTAACATCACAGTTATATGTTTCCAATTCCTTGTAAATCTGCTCACTTTTTTTGTTAATTATGTGGTGATACAAAGTGTTCAGAAAATGTATTTTTTCTTGTAGGCTTAAGATTTAGCAGTAAGAAATTCTACTATCCTAATTGCACTCCACTAGGGTCTTGATCAATTTTAAACTTCAAGCGTATGCCACTTACTCTCATCTGAGTTTTAAGTCATTATTAGAACTAAAAGGGAAAGAGAGCTTATGAGTTACTATCAGCCTATGTGAACAATTTCATTCAACAGATATTGTTGGAAAAAAAACAAATGTTAATAGAATAATTAATCTCCTTCTTGAAATTGCAAATTGTCTGTCAATTCTTTGAACTTCATAACACTAATTGCTCAGCCAGTAGAAATACCCGAAGGTGAATGGGAATAAAAGCACATACATTTTACATCCCAATGAGTAAGTAAATAAATTCATAGCTAGACAGATAAATTGTTATTAGTGGAGAGTCTAAAAATGTACACTCTCAAACAAGCCATAAAAATCATATACATAAATATAGATTATATACAAAAACAACAGATGAATAAATAAATAACCAAAGCAAATATCTTGTGTTTAGTTCATTGTTTTCAAACTAATGTAGATAGAGGAAACTTACATAAAATTCAGAAGCTCACTTGCCTTCTCATGTCTATACCTAGTCTCATTATGGAATTCTGCGAAATGGCTGAGAATGTGATGCCACAACTATGAAGCAATTGTAGTTGGGAACTACACTGAAGTATCAGATACTGTATGCTCAGGACTATCTGCAGTCTAAATCAGGACAGGAAATAGGTGCTAAAATAGACTGGAAAATGCATTACAACAAGAAAATGATTAAACAATAATAGGAGAGAAATACCGTGGGATAAGTTAAAATGGTGAGCAGAGGACAATGCCATGGAATTCTAGAACTTGGGAAAATGGCTGCATGCTATACACATCGATGGACATAAAAGCATTCCAGATTTAACAGAAATATAAGCTACACTAGACAGCAAATGCGATAATGTGGTGCAAGCACATGGGGAATCTAGAAATGACAAGGAGAGCAAAATAGATGGGAGTTGACAATTTATATTTGGGAATGCACAAAATGCACTACAAGCCCGATGATGGTGATGAGGATAAGTAAGGGCAAAACTGATGCTTTAGTCATGCGATGAAAAGCAGAAGCAGAATCTGGTGATTCCCTGTGGATGGCAACCATACAAAGGAGAAAAGGAAGATGACAACAGGCTAATGTCAGGATTTGTAGATGGACATGGAAGGTCACTGTCTTTCAGCAAGGAACTGGAGGATGCCCACATAAAAAAAGGATGGTGAGAGACAACTCTGTGAAGTTAGGGAATAGAGACTCAGACTAGACTCAAACACAAAATAAACAATCCAGTGATGACGGGAATACTCCCTGACCTGATCTTCAACAGTGTATATACAGTAAAAGGGGGTGAAGATGTGTAACACATAGGCAGAGTGAGAAAGAGACAGAGAGAAGAAAAAGGGAGAGAGAGAAGTGTGTGACAGTGGGCAGCAGTGATTAAGCGGTGGTACTGTAACCATTTCCTGCAGTACTGATGGGAAGTACCTCAAGGACAGATCTCTGGAGCTACAAGAAAACATCCTCAGTCTGCTAAAAATCACAGTCAGAAATAGTATGGAATGGAGTCAAGAATGGAAGAGGGGGAAATAACTTAGAGGATGCATGAAGGACAGACTAAGCAAGGAAAAGAATTCCTGTCAGAAGAACAATGACGTGTGCAAATAGGAGACAGGTGGCTTAACTAAAGGGAATGGCAGAGGTAACAGAAATAATAAGTGAAACCAAAAATGCATGTACAAGTCAACTGCGAAGTCCAGGAAGAAAAGTCATTAAAGGACCCCATTGGGACAAAACAGTCACAGAGAAGGCCATATGTAAATAAGAAGAAGGATGTGCAGAAGATGTAGTTCCCAGAAATAGAAATGGTTGAACACTGGAACAACAGTCAAGACTTTATATTACTGGAAAAGGAGGGTATGCAGTTATACAGTGAGGAGTATTTCACTGAGACAAGGGGTGGTGATTAAACAAACTGTTTCCCTACGTGCTTGAACAGACAGCAATACAAGTACTTGTGGAAGCACTGGCCAAGCTGTAGAGTGTCTTCTGAGATGCCATGCTAATATAATAAAGAGGAGAATAATTAGTGAAGTCCATGTGGCTTGCACCCCTATTTGCCTAGATTTATTCTCCTGGTGTTCCATCTACTCTCATGATGTTTGGCTGATTGTATCCTTGTTGTCAGAGTCTTTCAGTCTGAATCACCCTTATTAGTGACTTATCCCATTGTTCAGGAGGGAATACCGTTACTTTAACTGGGACTGTACTCCTGCCTGCAATGTGTTTTAATAGAAGCACTTTTAATTGTCCTGATATTAATATCCTTTGTATCCTCTCTGAGTAGCTGTCCTCTACATTTTACTTACTGTCTTCATCTTGCTTATTAGGTCTTTACAGCCACTTGCTTCTTGCAGGCACCCATTCTTCTCCTCAGCAGTTTAGTGTGAAGCTCTTTGTCTTCCACACCATTTTTGACTGATTGCTTAGGCCAGACAAACACAAAACTTAACTTTTCAATATCCAACTTGAACTTTTCTCAAACAGTATATAATCTACCCAGGCCAATAATCATTTAAACATTAGTTTCTCCACGTAATGTATTTGTTGATGGGGATATTTTCACCACACTTACACCTTATTTTTATGGGGGACACAAGGTTACATTCATACTGTCTAGGGATAATGTGTCCAGGGCACCAGGGAAACTCCCTTGTTATTTTCGTATAGTGTCATAGGACCTTGTACATCTACCTGAGCCACCACCAATTCAGGCAGATGCGATCTCAGATTAGCATCTACCTCTGGATTGTACCTTGCACTTATTTTACATAACTCTGTCAACAGGTCACAGATCCCAGCACTGGATATGGGAATAGACTGGTGGGTGGATATAAAATGTCACAATACTTCCAATCTCATTCAGCAATTACTGTCAACCTTCCTTACAGAGGTTTTTTACATATCTGGACCAGCCTTTGCAGCCTTTTCCTGAAGGGGGATTAGTTTATTGGTTGAATTTTTACTTGTTTACATGCTTGCACCTCCATATCTGTTGAATATCTTTGCAGTGACTATAACCTCAACCACATTTTAGGATAAGAGCTCATTATATTGTGACTATCATGCAGACAGTCCTTAGACAATTTTTTTTCCATGTTGCTTTAATATCGCCTTGGTGCTGCATAAATGCTCAGGAGAGAAGCACTGAGTCGTTCCAACATGGAGCAATTCCTGCTTCATTAAGTGAATTAGCCCCACAGGCAACCCTGTCCTCCTTTCTCAAGGATACACCATCCATCTAGTCCCTGTTCTTCAACATGCATTCAATGTTAGATGGGACAGACGTAAACCAGAGAGTACTGGTGGTGGGACTTCTCCCACTACTGGACACATTATGTGCATTAAATGGTCACGTGTGAACAGGTCATCTGGAAACACAAGGACATATGTATTTGAAGGAGAAATATCCATCAGACTGGATGTAAAATGGACATAACATCTTTGAATGTTATTTTTACAGATGACTAATTTGTGCAGGCCAAGGCCTAAAGTATTTCATGATGTATTCTATAGACCATATGATGATTGCCTAGATTCTAAATAGTAAAAGCTGTCAGACAGGGAATGTTGAGTGATACAAGCTTGTAAAGGGATGACCATTTCAGGCTGATATTACATTGGTGTTGTAGATGTGGTGCTATATAATGTATGACATCACATGTCAGTGTTATGCAGATGTGATGGTATACAATGTAATGCATTATATATAGGCTCACAGATATGTACTAGACTAGCTACCCTTGTCGCCCATTTTAAGCATAGCCATTTCTCTTTTGGTGCTTGAATTAACCATGTGCAATGGTTTCTATCATGATGCACATTCCTTGGCCAAGAGGCAGATGTTATGTTTGTGGATAAAATATTGCAGGCAAAAACAAGATATATGCATGTATGTAGATATTAATAAATGCATTCTGTTGGAGAAACTTGTATCATTCAATATGACGATCATTTTATTACAGCTTGGAGATTCTTGCTTATTGATAATTAAAGCACATACATCTTTTACTTTCACTCATTGAACCTATAGCATCTCACCTGTTTTTGTTAGTAGAAGTAGGACAGGGTGTGGTAGTCTGACCTTCGTGCATTAGTTTATTTAGGGATGAACACAATAATTTGGGATTATTTTGATGCTTATTTAGAAGGCTGTTGTAGTAAGCTTTTTTGTTTATTTTATTTTAACATGGAGCTTAGTGAGGTTTCTTAGATACCTAAAGTTTTGGAAGATGGATAGTATTTTGTTTTTATACAGTTCTTTCCACTCTTTGTCCCTTTGCAGCATGAGATGTTTGATCTCTTTTGTTAGCCATGGTACTGTTTTAGATTTTATTATTTTTGTTTTGAATCCAGCTAATTCGTTTAGAATTTTGAGGAAAGTGTAGTTGAACTTGATTCTTTCATCTAAGCGCATTGTTCTTAGTATGATCAGTTGTAGAGGGTCAGGGTTGAAAGGAGATTCCTTTGTCAAATCTGGTTAGATTAAATATTTGATTGTAAACAATATATTTGAGTGAGCTAAATTGTTCTCTTATTGCATAGTTTAGGAGACAGTCAATGATTGTACACACACACATATATATATATATATATATATATATATATATATATATATATATATATATATATATATATATATATATATATTCCAAAGACATGCATCTGGAGCATTTCTCCCCGGGCCTCCGCTGAAAACAGCCTCTGTGGAACCTAGTCGGACATTCCCGGTCAACAAATGTTAAATAAATAAAAATAAATAAAAATATATGTAGATCCCTATCATATGATAGAAACCTCATTTGACTGAAACCATAAGACTGAAATTTCAAAAGACTGAAAAATCACTTGACCAAAACCCATAATACTGAATTTCAATATACTAAATTGTAAACTGGACCATATAAAACCAGACTAGGTGGGGGTGGGCCCACCTCCTAACTATATATATATATATATATATATATATATATATATATATATATATATACTAACTCCAGGATTGCACTACAGTGGGGAAAAGGGCATATACCTTTCACGTACCTTACAGTAGTCTACATGCTGCCACTACTATACCCTTTTCCCCACTGTAGTACGATCCTGGAGTTAGTATATATATAGTTAGGGGGTGGGGGACATAGCCCCCTACCTAGTCTGGCTTTATATGGTCCAGTTTACAATTTAGTATGTTGAAATTGAATATTATGGTTTTCAGTCTTATGTGTTTCAGTCAAGTGACTTTTCAATCTTTTGAAATATTTTGAAATTTCACACTTATGGTCTCATTCAAATGAGTTTCAGTCAAATGAGGTTTCTATCATATGATAGGGATCTGTATTTATATATATATATATATATATATATATATATATATATATATATATATATATATATATATTTATATTGGAATTTGCCTAATCTGATTTGTTAGAAACCAGTCTAGTATGGACTCCATGTTAGTGTTTTTGTTATGTCTATTGTGGAAATTAATTAGCTGGGTAAAACCAAATAAGTGTATTGAGTCTTTGGGATTGTTGCAGTTTAAAAATTGTTAGACTATAGATCACTTAATGTGAAGGTTTCTTAGTGGATGTTATCTGTCATCCAGTGAAGGATATTTTCTGTGGTATTAATGCTATTGCCTGTTGGATATAGTTTGTTGGCGTTTATATTATATAATCGTATATTATATTATCGTACGATGAAAATAGCGAATGCTATTTCATCGTACCGATAATATCTAAACAACAAAATTTCGAACAAATGGAACAGCAAATTTTTTCCCAGGGAAAAAATTCACTGCTCCATAAAAAAAAACAAAAAACTTAAAGACAAATTTAAGTGGGGGGCTTCACCTCCACACCCCTTAATGTGGGGGGCTGTGCACCCCACACCCACCCTACTTAAATATACCAACTGCGAGATTGCACCATAGTGGAGGAAATGGCAAAGTCCCAAAGACGGCCCACTGAATGTTTTCCCTGGGAAAAAATTAGATGTTCCGTGACTTCGCTATTTTGCCATTTCGACTGTATCGGATTGACTAAATAGCATTCGCTATTTAGTCCATTTGATAATGTCATATAGATCCATTTGTTGGGATACATATGGACGTTATTTGGTTGATTTTGAGTTGAGAAAGTAGAATTTTGGCATTGTTGAATTTTGGAATATTTATGATGGTTGGAGTAATTTGTAAGCTACTTTAGTAGATAATTGCTATGCTGTCTGCTCTCTTATATTTTCTGTCAGTTCTCAGTATATTAAACCCTGGGGAGTGGTTTCATTTTCAGTTACTTCTTCTTTTAGACAGGTTTCAGTAGCAACTACAATATCTGGAGAATAGAAACCTAGACATATGTGGATATCACTGATTTTGTTGCTGATACTTCTAAGATTCATGTTTAAAATAAGTAAGGAAGTCAAAGTTGTGAGTAGATTGTGAGATAATCATGGGATCATTTAATGTTGGGGGACTGGCTATCATGAGTGGTTGCAGCATGGGGCTGAAGTTTGGGTCAATATTACCACTGAGATTCAGGATGATGAAGAACTAGGTGCTGGTATAGTGCCATTTAAATTTGTGTTTTATTGCCAAGAGGGAGGGAGTTTCTTTAATATACCTTTATAGAAATAATCTGTAAACTAGAAGAGATGGGGGTATGTAATAAATGAGAATGAAGGAGTATTGTCAAATAGTGACTGTGGTTTAATGATGAATGTGTGATGATAATATGTCAACCAGTCAGGTGACCAAGCGTGGTGAGCATGAGAATCAGCGATGAGTGCATTAGTGTCATTGTGAATTTACGTAAATGGAAAGAAGAGAGACTTCTGGGACATGTTTCATAGAGAAGAATAGAAGTATCTTAAGGTATTGGTATATGAACTGACAATCTCCTGGAGAGGAAGAGAGAGAGAGGTATGTATGTTGGTTGTCTGAGGAATTGAGAAAGGAGGTATGATATGAAAAAGTGAAGAAATATGTCAGTGAAAAGAAAAGTGAGAATAACTTAGGTGGAGGGAGAAGGTGGAAAAAATGTTACAGCCCAAAATGATTATAAGGAGACAGATGTGAGCATTACTGAAAAGTACGAATGACTGCGGGATGATGGGGAGAAATAGGCAGTGGGAGTAAGTACCGGTTAGTTGTCAAAGTAGAGTATAGAGCAGAGTAGGGAGGATAGGGAAAGTAGGTGGAGTTTTTGGAAGGGGTTAGTGAGATAGGTATTTATGTGGGGAGTGGTTGGTGTGGAATGTGATACAAGTGAAATATTCTTAGATTATGATTTAAGGTATATAAAGTGGTCACTCCAGCAAGTTTGAATTACATGTTCATTCATGTAAGAAACTGGTTAAATTTGTTTACATTCAATAAAAACGCTAAAAGAATATCTTAAAGATGAGTACAAGTGTCAGTGTTATAGTGAACACAGATGAGTTAAATGGCTCTCTGTTGCGGCCTAAAAATCAATAAACCTGTACATTTTTTGTGACCAAACTTAATTATGAATGTCTGAACACTAACCTGATGCTTTTGCATGTAAACTTGTATTTATTTACAAATGTTCTGTTATTTGAATGCACATAGATTGTTGTTACCTTACCTTAATTCTTCTCTCCTGGCACTCTGATTTGTCATTAGGCCCTTTTATAGCTGAAAGTGTCTCAGGCCTAGATCACTTATCTGGTTAACAAAATCATAAATAAGAAAATAAATAAATAAGTCAGTAAGTACTATACATTCCAGAAGTTTTAATGACTGGGCTGTATGGTGATGACATTTACTTTAATTTATTTTTATTTTGCTAACTTAATATCTAACATGATTGCGCTGATCCGTATGGAATCTTTAAATCAGTAGTTGAACCAGTAGCTATTATAAGAATAAACTAATATTCAGAAGTAAGCTGGCTAGAGGCTAATCACTCATCTGATCATCTAAAGAAAAATATGTATTTATATAATATTAAGTCCTAGCTGTTCAGAAGTAAGCTGGCTAGAGGCTAATCACTCATCTGATCATCTAAAGAAAAATATGTATTTATATAATATTATAAAGTATAAAACTCATCTAGAAGGCTTAGCTTATAATCCCAATAGTAGAAATGGAAACTGATTTTATGTGCTGTGCAGAAACTAGGAACATTGTTGCATGTTGCCAGTCACATAATGTATAATGCTGTCTTGTTTGACAAGTACTGTGTTTCTGTGCTAGAATTCTTCCAGTAGCATATAGCTTCCCCGGCATATATCACTCACTTGGCTGACTATGCTATGTCAGTGCTGGGACATAAAGATAAAGCTCTGACCATGCCTGTGACCTAGGTTCAGTTAGTGACATGGGCATCTAAGTTGTGGGAAAGAGAAGGATGGGCATGCTTTGGGGAGGTCGTGCATTTGAACACACTCTGTGGTTGACCTTTGGCAGTGGCCAGAGGTATGAAGGGGGTGTTGTGTTAAGAATGACATAGCATTGACTGAGTCACTGTAGAGGTGGAACAATAAGCCAGTATGCCTGTGGCACATCTGTTCCTAAACATTCTGGGTGCATGCAAATGGTGGGACGTTTGGCATATAAAAAAGTCCTCCCTGGCAGGAACATGACATTCATCTGAGGTACCTCTATTTCCATAATCTCTTACGTGGCCATGACCATTGGTCACAGAAAGCCCAGTAGAGGCTTATTTTGTTTGGTATACCAGATGAATGAGGACAGGCTCCCAGGAGTACACAATGCTTAGCTGTGTGAAGCTGGGAAAGAGACAAAATAATAAAAAAAATCCTTAGCAATACTATGCCCTTTGTCTGTCTGCTTCCTACTTCCTTGGTCAACAATTACATAGGGGGTAGGAATTTCCTGCTTCCCATCTGAAATTTTAGGTTTCTTCTTTGCCCTAGGCCTACTAGTATTTAAAACTGATAGCAATGCTTAGATTGCTGCCATACTGCAATTTTCTCTGCATATCATTTTCCTCTTTGGCCCTCTACTGTCTTCTTCAAGGTCCCCACTGTCAGATCATTTGTGCTGACATGGAGCACAATGTTTGCCCTTTATAAGTGCCTTGGTCATGATATGGTCTGTCTTATCTACTGATATTCCCTAGACCATCTTGACCACTCTCAGGCTTCTGCTGCTCCTCTCAATCTTTCCTTAACTCCTAAATCCTTTGATGATTAAGTCCTTCATCACCAGGATTGTCTTTTCATTTCCCTAACTGGTCACCCTGTTATCTCTGTGTACTACCTCTCTTCCTTGATAGGTTTCTTGTTTTATCTCTTCCCCTTAGTATTGCTACTCATGGTGATGTTATTTGCCTTAGCTAAACTACTCCTTTTTCCCCTGGATTCCAAAACTAACACTATCTTCTTTCCTGCTCATCAGCAGTTTCCCTTGCTCTGTCCTCATGCCTTAATTTGTCCCTTAGTACCTCATTCATTTCTCCTCCTCGATTAACCTCTTCCATTATGGATTCCTCCACCTTTCTTAATAATGCTGCCTTCTTACACCTGCACTACCTTCTCAGATGTTATATCCTCTGCTGTGGGTACAACTAATTTTCCACATTTACATTTACATTCTCACCGCTCTGAGGTCCATAGTTATGATCTTTCGAATATCGGAAAGAACCTCTTCGCCACTGCTCTCCTAACTACCACTTCGGATCTCTCGCCATTGCCTCTGTCCGCTGGTGCACTGCATGTATTTTACCTTCGAAAAGTCACTGTGCCATACCACTGTGCCTCACCTTGATCATGTGATCCACGTCTCTTTAGTTGTACCTCTCCACTGTTCAGACTTTGTTTTCTGTTACCCTCATCAATAGTTCCTCTACTGGTTATCCTTATAACTTACTGCCTCATTATAGCCTCATTACGTAACTTTCCTTGCTAATTCTTGACCTTTGCTGCTACTCCATTTATTGTACTCCCACTTGTTCTGCCTCCAAAATATGAGGTATTGTGCTATCAGCTCAGTGGAGTCTCCTTTCCTGTGGTCTCACACCACCCATTTAACATCCATTGTCCCAGATTACAGTTGTGCTATGCTTTGCACAAAACTCCTAATTTTACTTTGTCCCTTGTTAAAAACAATAGAAATGCATATTTCATTTATTTACTTCATCTTTATGTCCATTTTTGTTTATTTATTTGTTTAGATGACTGAAGAAGTCCATTTAGTTTAGGTTTATTTTCAGTAAAAGCTCAGGAAGGAAAGTTCCAAAAATTATGCTATACAAGCAACAATTAGTACTTCTGCATTGTACAACAGGAGGAGAACAAAAATTGATAAACTAAAGCAGAAATTTTAGTCTGAGGTTAAACTGCTAAGTATAGAGACAAGGAAGCAAGCATAGTACAGTGTAAACACAGTGATCATCATACAAGTATTTAGTTTATTTACATAATTACATAAAAAGATTCTATTCCGTGATCCAGTAAGATTAAACTGATAACAAAGGAGACAGGCAGGCATGCAACATGCAGTCTAAGGTGGAGACTGAGCATGGTATGCAGGAAACCTTTATACTATTTACATATTTCAGCAAAAGCATTTCCCCAGTGAATAGATAAGGTAAGTATAAGAACGCAGCAGGTGGTGTAGTTTTTTGCATAACAGATTCTTAATACTAAGTAGTCTGATGTAATAAAGTGAAAGATCAGGCAAAGCAACAGCGCAAGAAGGGGTGGTAGTGATATATATTTAAAGAAAGGAAAACACGTAAACTGAGAGAAGGGAGAAGGCCATGACAGATAGTAGGATAAGCACAAGAGAGAAGAGTGATGAAAGAACATGAGGGATGCGGGAGTGGTAGCGAGAAAGAAGCGTTCACTCATGGTGTGGACAGTTGGTTAGGAAGAGGTGACCAGGATTAAAGCAAGAAGAGAAGGGAAAGAGGAGAGAAAGGAGGTGGGATTGATATGGTCAGAGGATAATTATTATTATTATTATTTATATTTGTTGACCGGGAGTGTCCGACTGGACGTAGGTCCATTTTCAGCAGAGGCCCAGGGAGAAAAGCTCCACAGTTAAAATAAACAGACAGTAGTTACATTGGATTACATAGTGATTAACAATTTACATAGCAATTACTTACAACATATTTACAGATGAAGAACACAGTACATCAGTAGACAACTAGAATCTTTATCTGTGAAGTACATAATAGACATTAACAAATGTTACAAGAAGAAGTTCCTGCTGTATAATAAGTACTGGCTTATGAGCATCTGAGTTTGCTATAATCAAGGTATTTAGTGGAGTGGAAAGAAAGGTAGTGGTTGGATGGGGTGGGTGATATTAGAGTGGGAGTTGCAAGGGCATAGCCAGCATGTTTTTAGGTGCATATTCAATCATATTAACTCATAAAAGGAAACATGAAAGAAGGGTTTTGTATGGGAATGGAGATCTGCCAGTAGAACAGCAATTTAAATGAGAAGCACACGAACATTCTTTAAGTAGCAATTTAAAATGTTTTGTGGAGACACAGTTCTGAATAAACTGAGGAAGTGCATTGCAATGTGTAATTTCATTGTGATGAGCATATGTTACACCAATAAAGTGGACATTTGATTTTTGCACTAGGAGCATACCTCTCAACTGTCCCTGATTTTGACTCAAATTTTAGCTCTGTCCCTCTTAATCTCTCCTAAAACTAGTGACATTTGGAGGAAAGGTGGTGAATTACACTTAATGAATAATGACAATAATTTGAATATAAACAAACAAATAATTAAGAGTTATAGACTTCTTTTACTTCAGAAAATGTGTATTAATCCACATGCTCTGATTCTGTCAATGTTTCAAGTTAATAGCATTAATATTTTAAAGGTGTCCCTGATTGTCCCTGATTTTTTCTTGACTTGTCCATGATTCTGTTGAAATTTGTCCCCGATTGGTTGAGAGGTCTGACTAGGAGGTTTGCTGAAAGGGGATAAATTAAAAGTACACCAAGTAGGGCAATATTTTAAAATTGTTTGAAGAGAAAAACTATTATTATTATTATTATTATTATTATTATTATTATTATTATTATTATATAGCAAACTATTTGTTAAAGTTTTAGTTTTTGTCTCTGGTTACAACTGACCACGAGCTGCCACCAAGGCCTCGTCTTGTCCACCCTTCCACATGGATACCACTGCAGCTTCCCTTGCATTAGATAGTGAAAGCTGTAGCAGGGAATTACTTGATAGGTGAGGTACAGAATTAGTTATAGTAGGAATGGGAGTAATATATTTTGAGTGTTTTGTAAGATGAATCATTTTATGCTTGTGATTTTGCATTTCTTATTGAAAAAATAAAGCCAACATGAATTTATAGATGACAATATATAGTTTGTGCTAAATAAATTTCTATCACAAGTAAGACTAAAGACCTAAACAGCAAATGAGAAAGAAAATATTACACCTTACATTGAATTATTTTCGTCTGTCATATTATGGAAAATGTAGAGATTATAGAGCCCATAATAATGAGTTTGTGAAGTATATCCTGGCAGATTAAAGAGAAAAATGAAGCTAAGTCTCTGGAGGTTTGAAACCATGAAATTGTGGACCTGTCTATATGTAGCAAACTGACTGGTTAATAGGTATAAATTATTGCCAAAGAGTAGGGAGGGAGGCAATGGAGTGGGTGGGTCTGGAGCCCCATGCAGTCTTGAGCACTGAAGTAAATTAATTGGCCATGAAGATACATGAGACTTGAAAAAACAAACTAAGCATTATATTTCTATGTGACATTAGTCAACATAAATGAAGAGACAAAGAACTTGTAATTAGATCAAGTAGAAAATGACCACTTCAGAGCACAAAGAATACCTTAACCGCTTAGAAAAGTTACCAGTCAAACCAAAATACCTTTCCTATGGAAGACTTTAACCATCCATACGCTGGCAAACATTTGCTGCCAACAGCAAATATGCCCAGAGATTTTCAGACTTTGTAAATGACAATACACTTGACCAAATTGTCCTCCTCATGAGAGGTGACCAAACTGTCCTCCTCACCATAAGTGTTAATCATATTGAGCTTGTCTTCATCAGCATTTCTCCCACCTGCATTATCCCACTTGTTACACTCTCCCTAATAATATCTGACCCTCTCACTGTGATCTTCATTATGAAAACCTGCTTTGTGGCTCATAATAAATCTCCTAACTCAGGGATTGCTAATTATTTGTTATTTACTTATCTTACTGGTAATCATAAATGATATAGATCCCCAACAAACCTTGTAAATGAGGCTGCTGCCTGCTCTGAATTTTACTCCCTCTTGAATAGATGCACTGATGCTTCCAGTTCATCACTAAAAGATGTGCACTTCATCACTGTAAAAGGGATTTACAACCAATAAGTATGCATTTCATACTAACTATTACAAAATGTAAGGCCAGCTATGAATTTGGGATTGCAACTAATTCAAAACACAGCTATAATTATTTCTTCATTTATATTAGGAAGCTTAGAAGTAATCTACAATTCTGTACTGAACTTTCCAGTTGGTACCTTTTTCTCTAACCCCAAGCACATGTCTAATATTCTTGCATACAAATTCTCTTCTCACTTCACTTTGTCTACCCTCTTCTCTGTTCCTTCCATCCCCCATCACATCCACCCTCCTGAGATCAATTTGTCCAAGTTCTTTTGGCAGTTTCCAAAATTAAAAACACTAATTCCATGGGCCCTGACAGTACCTGTGGATGTCTGCTGTGATGTGTAAAGTCCCACCTAAGGAAATCCCTTCATCAGCTCTTCAGCCCGAGTCTCTTCACTGGCTATGTCCCAGAGGTGTAGAGAACCACAGCTATGAAGATCTTGCATGAAGGTGGTCCCTCTGCTGACCCTGAGAATTATAGGCCTATTAGTCTCACTGCAAGGCCATGGAACGGATTATAGATGACCTGTTAAATAATTATATAGTTGACCCTCTAATCCCTGGATAAATACCAGTTTGGCTTTGTTAAAGGGAGATCATGCCTGCTCGACCTGGCTAAGATTTTGAAAGTGTTACCGAAACCATGGATAAGGAGGCATACAGTCCACTGCTTATGTGGACCTTGCCACAATATTTCCTCATCATAAGATATCTCAGGTGTCAGTGTCATTAGTTTGAAGAACTAAAAGGCCTTATCTCTCTGTACTCAGTGTCATACAGACTGTTGGGGGTGATCTCTGCTTAGTCTTCCAACTCAGGACTCTTTGAACTCCTTCACCTAAATAGAATATGTGGTAAAGGAAATGCCTGTCCTGGAGGCCTAAACCTGTACTACCACATCAACAATACAAATGGCATGACAGATACCTGACCAATGTGCCCCCATTTCTGGAGTACGCTGACCCTAGTGTAATAAGTACTTACCATTAGATTTGACTGCACATAGAATATGTGTGTTAAATAATCTGTTGTTACAATCTCATAGATACACTTTATCATGCATTGTCACCATTCTGCACAGGCAATGATAGAAGCTGTTTATCAAACAATACATTGCCAAATGCTTTTAAAATCCAGATAGATCATTTCTACCATTGCAATTATTATCTTAGGTGGCATCATTAAAGAATTCCATTTACCAAGGTTATGTTTAATTAGTATTTTCAGCACTTTGCATATCCCTTTGTACTTGAATGCTTGTTATTCATTTCTTCATGAAGGACATCCACTAAGTACAGTCCTCTGTATTCTTTTTAGCCCTCACTTTGTGAAGCAGCTAGCAACAGGTTATATCCAAGATGTTTGGAACTGCATACCAATTTACAGAATGTAGCCCCCCACCACCACCAACACCACCTGTCAACTGTCTTCCTCCCCTGCCCTTCGCAGTGCAAGTTTCTGGACAGCATTTTTTTTTTCAATAATATAAAAAAAGTCTCCTGAAACTGACAGGCATAAGCAAAAGAAAAGTCATTTAACAAAATATGTCACTTAATCAGCTATAACAATGGCAGTGATGCAATCCTTGTATTATTTTTTTTAACAGTGTATATTTTGGTAGATACGGTGTATGCCTAGCTGCATGCTTGGCCTGCAAACCCCATTCCTGTCACTTTCTTTGCATCATGTTCAGAAGGCCCCTATCCTTTTTCCATTTACTGAGATTACAAATCATTATCTTTGAATAACGGAGTGGAATAACCTGATACGTTTGTTTTAGACACTGTCAGGTAAACTGTTTGCCCTTACCCTCAAAGATCTCAGATTTTATCTGTTTAAATAGTACCAGTTAAAAGGGGGGCAGTCAGCTGATTATGAGTCTTTAGTTTCAGGTCCCAGTTGCCCTCCAGTTTTTTATTTAATTCTTATTGTTAGATAACATTTCCTTTCAAAGGTCCGCCTTATAGAAGAGTCTGACAGGGAGGTAGGTACAGGAGGCTTTCCTGCATCTAAAAAATAATGTGTGATAATATCTGTTCATATGAGCACACAATGCACATTCTAATTTTTGCTAGGAACCACCAGGTAAACCTAACCCTAGTCTCACCTTACCTTTTTTCTTCATTTACTAACATGAGACATAAAGTAGTACCACCCAGCCTGGAGATTCACAGACCTTCCCTTCAGAGCATACCTCAACTTCTAAGTGCAAACAGAATTTATATATTGCTCATGTAAATTTAGAAAGCTGCTAGAATAATGCTTGATATTAATCTGTATTTTCTTAACGATATGAAGTCTGAAAGTCATACGTATATCATTATTTAGGGACTTCAATCACAGATGATTTGTCAGAAAGCAACACATTTTATGAGGAAAAGACCAAAAATGTTAGGCAAAAATCTGGGCATTCTGCAAAAAATCTGAATGGTTGAGTGGTATGCTTTCAAATATTCTTAGCTAATTTGGTAAAAGGGAACCTAACTTCATTAGGACTTAGAAATGTATTTTAAAGCTGTAGACTTACTT
Source organism: Protopterus annectens (assembly GCF_019279795.1). Taxonomy (NCBI): domain Eukaryota; kingdom Metazoa; phylum Chordata; order Ceratodontiformes; family Protopteridae; genus Protopterus; species Protopterus annectens. Next base: position 813,912,786 of record NC_056725.1, read on the forward strand.
TAGGCAATCCAGTTTAGGAAAAGGAAAATGTTCAACATACACAGGACAGAGGAGCCTGATTCTGGACCTGTTTTAACAACACTTGTCTAACCAAATGGAAAGAGAAAATTCACTTCCACCTAAGGCATCAGTCAGTTTCTGAATTAATGAGTCTGGGTATACCACAAAAATCCCCTCCCCAGATGCAATCAGTTTGATACCTAACATAGAAAAGGCCTATTGCATACTTCCCTTATCTTCATTTTTCATGACAAGTTTCTAAAATGCTCACTATTAGGCATGAAGGATCTGTTTTTTAATTGTTTATAGCTCATCAAGTCATGAAATGTTAACAGTCTCCATTCTAATTAAGCAAATGATTCTGCAGGCTTAGTAATACAAAGCATCATCCATATAAAAAAAGCATGGTGCTATCACTACTCCAGCTGCAATACCACTAAAATTAGCGTTCTCTTAAAAGCACCAAATATATGGCCTGTGTAGGAGGTAAACAGAAAGGACAAGGTACATCTCTGTCCAGTCCTTTGAGTAACCTGATATGCTATGAGAACCTGGCCATTATGCAATAATATAATATTTTATCCATTGTACTACCTGTTTAAAGAATGCAAGATGCCCCGACTGAAAGACATGCAATCCCAGAAAAAAATCTGACTAAATATATATTTCTTCATCAGATGTTGTAGTGAAGACCAGATAATCATAGTCTCTACCTGTGTTGTTACACAGAAGTGTGAAACCTGTAGAAACTGGCCCAAGAAACACCTAGATTTTATAATAATCTATACTTGACGATGAGTAATATTATATCTGATCAAAATATGAACAGACCCCTCAGGATACATGTCCCCTCTGTAAGTTAATAAATTATCAAAAGAAAAAAAACATTTAAGTATAGTTTGAGAATATGATTCCTGTGGTATCTACAAGGTGTTACCTATCTTTAATTCTTTATCAAATGCATAACTGCATTCCAAAGTAAGATGAAAGATAAGGGGTTCCAGCTTACCAGGGAATTTTCCAATTTTTTGTTGAAGCCTTTGTTGGTATCACTGGATCATTAGATACTTTGATTTCACATTCCAAATTGTTTTGGTTTTAATAAATCAACAAGTATCTTCTTTCTGGTTCTTTAAATGTTGTCATGAGTTCAAAAGTGAACCACTACTAGCCTGTGTTTGGAATTTCATATTGCAATGCACCCCTATCTACAACTTGTAAAATATCATTCCTGTCAATCCAGCAAATTTCTCTCTTCTCATCTCAGCATGCTGCTCCACCCATTTTATCATCTTGACTGCTTTTGTGGAGTATAGATCCCTTATGCCCTTAGAGGACCAATAATCAGGCTCAGCAGGAACCACGCAGGGGTGTCCTCCTTCCCCTTTGTTATTTGTGCTATTTTTAGAGCCGTTGGCAAAGCAAATAATGGACTCAGAAATTCAGGGATATAATTGCTATGGTAATCAAGAAAAGTTGGGTTTAATTGCAGACAATATTATTTTGTACCTGATAAAACCAGAAAAATGGCATCACAGTGCTGTGGAACATTCTAACACACTTTCGGGTCTTTTCAGAATATAAAATTAATGAAGACAAAACAAAGGCTATAGCTGTAAACTTTGTACCCAGACATGAACTGGTTCAGCAATAGCCATATTTATGGGGACATGAAAAAATTAAGTACTTAGGTGTATGGATTAAACAGGATTCTGTTATTAGAGCTAAGGATATGTCGGAAGAGACTTAACAAAAGATAATACAAAAACTGAGAAATGGGAAGCTCTTGTTTATGAGTATAGATAGCAAGATACAAGAAGTGAAAATGTTTTTAGTTCCTTTAGTTCTATATATACAGGTCAGGTATATTTTTATCAGCCAGAGGAGATGTTGTGGACAGCAATTAACAAAGACATGAAGGATTTTATCAGGGATGGGAAGAGGGAAACGGTCAAGTGGGATAAGATGATCCTTCCAAAAGAATAAGATGGTTTAGGATTACTTGATTTGAAGGGACACTACACTTTAAGACTCATATACATAACACAAGCATACAGCTATAATTCAAAGTGAAAAGGGATGATGATGAAGCAGGGGGGGGGATACCAGAAATAATGAAAGAGTGGGACTTTGGATGCAGATCCTTAAGAAGAATAACAATAGCCATACAGAATAGAGATGAAAAGCCAGCAAGCAAATGAGAGTAGTAGTCCTGAAATTGAATTCATCCTCAAGTCTTGGTGAGTACCTTCATGAGGTGGACCCCATTTTCACAAAACCTCACCAAGGCAACACTGATATATAGACTGTATTTATATGGCAAATATCATGGATAGAAGCAAGTCAAAAACAAAAAAAGATAGCTGGGTGCACAAGACACAGGATAAAAAAATGCCCAATCCTGGTAGGCACACTGGTGGCAGAACTGGAAAAGATGACAGTGTAGAATCCTCAAAACACGAAAACAGCACTACAACAGGGTCAGGCCAGGCCCAGGGGGAGGATGGCCCCCCTGTTGTAGAAGGAAGTAATAGTCCACAAAAATCACAAAAACTAATAGGCCAAAGAAGAGCCATAAAGATGATAAAGTGGACTACTGGGGATAAGAAAGAAATTATGCATTGTTACTATTATGTAAAAAGCCCATAATTTCCAGACACAAGATATACAAAATGATTAAGAGAGAAATTAGAGGAAAGAAAAATACTTCCACAAGAAAAATTGTCAGAAGCTTCAAATGATAATTTGTGTTCATTAATACAACAGATTTGTGAAAAACAGTATATAGATCAAGAAAACTTGATTTGTTTGGAAAAGGAAGCATCTGAGGAAGTGCGAAAATATAAACAACAAAACAAAGAGATATTTGAAAAATATAAAACAGAAATATGGACATGGGAAAGAAAGAAAGATTTGATATGGTGCAATATTTATGTAAAGGAGAAAGCCAAATTAATCAATGTAAAGAAAGTAGCCCCAAAGATATTTGAAGAGAAATACAAACAAAGGCATCAGGATATGGAAAATTTCACAATAAAAAAATAATATCACAAAGATGAAATTTAGAAAAGAAGATCAGTAAAGCAGAAGTTAAAAAAATAGAAGTTAACATTATGGAGTGCCTGCGAAGTGAAGGATTTGATGTAGAAGGTCTAACACAGGTTACACCACAGCAGGATGGAATGAGTCCCCAAAGCAGGGAGAAACAAGAAGATCAGGAAACATCTGAAAAAGAAATATGGACATGGGAAAGAAAAAGAGATTTAATATGGTGTAATATTTATACAAAGGAGAAAGAAAAACTAAACAATAGAAAAAGAGCAGCACCAAAGATATTTGAAGAGAAATACATACAAAGGAATCCAGACATGGAAAACTTTAAAATACAAAAAATACGAAGACAAAGAGGAAAAGTGGAAAAGGGGATTAGTAATGAAGAAGTTAAAGAAATGGAAACTGAGGTTATGGAGTACCTGCAAAGAGAAGGATTTAGTGTAGAAAATCTAATTCAGAAAGCACCACAGCAGGATAGTGTAATGCATATCCAAATTAAGGGGAAACCAGTGGAACAGGAAGCAATTGGTCAGATGTCATATGAAGATAATTTGAAGTCTTCCACAGGAAACCAGTATAAATGTTCACTTGAAGCTAGACAGCAAGGGAAGGAACAAGAAACTCTGGAAACTCTGATGCAGTCATTGTGGAGGAGTGATAGGTGAGTTCCTATATGATAGAGGAAAGGACAGCACAGGATGAAATTGATGAGAATGTGCCACAGGAAGATGCTATAGAGCCTTCTATAGAATGCCTGCAGGAAATGGAAAACAAGGAATGTGCCCTCAGTTTGGAAGAAAATGAGCTAAGAGAAGAATTGCTTGATTGAATAGACATGGACAGATATATCAAGAGCAATGAAAGAAATAGACTGCACAAGGTTAATAAAACCCCAAAAGTCAGAAGTCTGATAAAACAAATGAACACAGTAATTAGAACTGTTCATAGAGATCCATGCAATATAACAGAAGTAAACAGGATATATTACTGTGCAGCTAAATTAATAACTGTTAAAGTTCTACCACAAGAACACAGGGTAGTGAGGGAAAGAAAGGGGAGAAATCGAATACCATCTTGGAAATATCGAATAGAGAAAATTATAAAGCAATTAAGAAAAGAAGTGTCAATGTTAAAATAGTATAGATGAGGGAATAGATAAAAATTACTAAGAAAGATAGATGTGATAAAAGCAATGTGCAATATTAGAACAGATCAGGATCTATCATGCACTATCACAAATAACAAACTAAAAATTTCAGCACAGGTGGAAAAACTTAGAAGATATGAAGATAAATATAAAGGAAAAGTGCAAAATAATCAATTTATTGATGACCCAAAAAGGTTTTATAGAGAACTGGGAAATAAGGTAAAAGGAATTGCAAGACCACCAAAAAAAGAAGAAATAGATACATTTTGGAGAAGCATCTACAAAGATACGGTGGAACATAACAAAGATGCAAAATGGACAGAAGAAGTAAAAGGAAGAATAAGAAGGTTAAAGGTACAAGATATGAAATGGGATGAAGTAACAGCTAGAGAGATTGAAACAAAGTTACGAAAAGCCTCTAACTGGAAAACCCCAGGCCCAGATACAGTACCTAACTTCTGGTTAAAAGTATTAACATCTTTGCACAAAGATTTAGCCATGAGTACAAATTATTTATATGCTCATCCAGAACAGATACCAACCTGGCTAACAACAGGAAAAGCAATGCTCCTACTTAAGAGTAAACCTGCAAGCTACACTAAAAATTATAGACCAATAACTTGCCTTCCGACAACATATAAACTATACACTGGAATTGATGCTGACAAGAGTTTATAGTCATTTAGAAGAAAACTCAATTATGGCAGTAGAACAAAACGGCAATAAAAGAAAGTCATATGGGACAAAGGATCATTTGTCATTAAATAAAGTCATAGTGGAGAACTGTAAAAAGGGGAAGAATCTAAGTATGGCATAGATTGACTACAAAAAAAGCATTTGATAGCATCCCTCATTCATAGATAAAGAGTGCTTACAAATGTATAAGATACACCCCACACTGAATGACTACATAACAGCGACCATGAAACAGTAGCAGACCACTTTGCAATTAAGCTATGATAAAGGATAAATTGTTATCCCAGGGATAAAAATTCAAAAGGGAATATTCCAGGGTAACTCTTTGTCACTGTTACTATTCTGCCTTGCCCTTAATCCATTAAGCTGTTTACTCAACAACTCAGGCCATGGCTATAATCTGGCTCCTAGAAAAAAACAAAATGTAAAGACGTCTAACCTTTTCTTTGTCAATGATTTAAAAGTGCATAGCTCATCGGATGAGGAACTGAAAGCACAACTGCAAATTGTCAGAACTTTTTCAGATGATACAAGAATGTCATTTGGTCTTGATAAATGTGCAAAAGCAACTTTTAAAGGAGGAAAACTGCAACACCAAGAAAACATCAGTTTGGGACAAGAATGTGATATAAAAGAACTTGAGCAAGAAGGAGTGTATAAATATTTGGGAATTGATGAATGATCAACAATAAAACCTGAACAAATGCAAATAAAACATAGTAAGGAATAATTCAGATTACTTAAATTAATCCTGAAAACAGCACTGACTTCTAGGAACAAAATCCAAGATATAAACTAATTTGCTCTTCCTGTCCTAACTTACAGTTTTGGAGTGATTGACTGGCCACAAAATGTGTTGTATAGATTAGACAGGAAAACAAGAAGGATGCTTCATGCTCACCAAATTATTTATAAAATTCATTGCATAACAAGATTATATATTCCCCATTCTGAAGGAAGGATGGGCCTCCTTGAAATTTATTATAGGTACAGATCTGCAATTGTGGGACTCCAGACATATCTGCTAACCTCACAAAACCCAAACATAGTGAAAGTTTTGAAACATGAGGAGAATAAATCTAAGATTACTTATCTGCTTAATCTAGCAGAAGCTTATCGGCATCAAGCAGGAATGGAAATCAAACCAGAAATAGATAAAAATCAGGCAGCAACAGAATGTGCCAAAAAAAAAAAGAAATAATATAAGATGAAGGATCAAATGAGAAGGCAAGAAATGTGGAAAAAGCATAAATATAGTTGTAAGTATAGAAAACGTCTGAAAGAACCTCATGTACTTCATTGTACACTACTGGACCCTCCCCCCATTTTCTCTTCCTATTGTACTCCTAGGTCAATTACTTAAAACTACTTTCTCTTGGAAAAAGTTTACCTATGTACCTGCAGCCTATACTTCAATTGTTTTTCCCAGGAGAAAGTTTGGTCCTTTTCACCACACTGTACTAGATTAGTAGCATAAGATTTGTAGTTATTAGGGTGATACTGCACTACACTGACCTGGAATTGACTTAGTCTGGTTTTCCTGTTTTCGTTTTAGCAGCTAGCCTAGTCCAGTTTTTCTGACTCACAACTTTGTATTACTTTGTGTCTACCCCTTCCCCCACCCTGAACCAGCACAACTCCCTCCCACTCCTGCTTAATTACAGAGGTATCTTCCTTTTACTATTCTGTCCTGACAAGCCCTATAGATATATTCTGCAGTCTGGAGGACTGGTGTAGCCCTGCTCCATTCGCCTAGCTATGCTTGGCTCACTCTGCTTCCCTACCCTGCCCCCATTTCCCACCCACCCCCACTACCTCTATATTTATTCTAACTCCAGATCACCTGACCACACCCTCCTCCAATCAACAACCTCTCATACATACCCCCTATCAAATTTGTACCTTAAAAAGGTACACAGTATCTACTTGCCATGCATTCACACTCACACCCATACTTGAACCCCAAAACCACTAAGACCCAACCTCTACTTCCTCATAAAATACAGTTAATCCTAGGATTTCTCTTCCTAACCCTCACATACCTAACAAACATCACATCATTATATACAAACACATCACTAGAAAACACATCATTCCACATAACACTTTCTCAAACAAATATACACTCACACATTTTCTTTCTTATCTCTTCTACATTATTTAAAGATAGCTTAATCCTACACAGTCATAAGTCTCACACAATGCCATCTTACACTAGAAAAACATCATTTAGATCTAACATAGACATAGTGCACACAATTAAACACATACTGTTTATCACTAAAAATCTACTTATATCTGGAGACATACACCCAAAATCTGGACCACAAAACTCTCTACTCTGTGCTAGGGAAATTTCTGACCTATTGATTCTGAATGTCAACATCAGAAGTATCTCTAACAAACTTTCTGACCTACACGTATTTATAGCTCACTACTGCCCTGACATACTAACCATTACTGAGACGTGGCTAAAACCTAGTACCCAAAATGAAGAAATTCTCCCACCAAGATATAATATCCTAAGACTGGATAGAGTGGGCAAAAATGGAGGTGGAGTTGCTATCCTCTACAAAAATACAATCAACATCAAACCTCGACAAACCCCCATACCTAAATTTCAAAATGCCGAAACCTTAGGTTCAACCCTAAGCAGAAATGGCACATAAATTATCATCATTCTCTGCTGTTATATTCCTCCAGATAATAACTCTCCCATCATTGAAGAAATGTTACAATGGGCCACAGATAATCTCCCCCAAGAAACCATCTTACTAGGTGACCTGAACACTGATTGGTCAGCCTGTACCTCTAACAACCCCACTAACCATATTAATCTTTACAGTTTTACCCAGCATATCCAGGAACCCACTAGAATCGACAAAAAAACTCACAAACAGTCTATTCTATATTGGACACAAGTTAACTGCCCCAAACAAAACTATCAGACAGGATGCCTTCTTGATGGTCTTAGTGACCATCTCCCCACCTTCCTCCTGTGGAAACGTACCAACATAGCCAATCCCATTGTTTTTAGACAAGTCAGAGATTATCGTAAACTAAATATACAAGAACTAAACAGTATTCTAAAACATAGTAACTGGAAACCACTACAAACCCTAAATCTAGACCAAGCCATTGACTACTTCAACAATATTCTCATCAGTATCCTTGATAGACTCGCACCAATTAGGAAAATAAGAGCCAAGTCAAACTATGCACCATGGCTAACTAGGGAAACTAGGACCCTTCTAAAGTCAAGGGATAAGGCTTGGAGAATTTGGAAGAAATACAATACTAGCCTAGCCAAACAGAGTTACCTACAACTTAGAAATCAGTGCAAGAGACAAACTAAACTCGATAGACAAAATTACTTCCTCAATATCCAAACAAACATTCAAAAGAGCCCCAAAGTTTTGGCATGCCATTAACTCTCTCCTAAAACCAGGCAAAACTACCACTCCCACTCCTAATTCCATGAATGACAACAAGGACATTGCCTCCCAATTCAATCACATCACAGAATCCATCTTAACACTACCTTCCCAACTATCCAAAAACAGCCCTACATATAACCCAACCAAAAGCCCTGACAACATCCCATCCTTTACGCTCAAACCCATTCTCACCTCAACAATTAAATAACACCCCCTAAAACTGAAACCTACCACCCATGCCGTTGACAATCTGTCAGCCAACTTTCTAAAAATAGCTGCTGAATCCTTATCCTGCCCTATTTTTATTCTTATCAATCACTCCATACAAGACGCATATGTCCCACAGCTATGGAAGGTATCATACATTAGTCTACTACATAAAGGCGGAAACTCTTACGAATACTCAAATTATTACCCCATTGCCATTCTACCCCCTTATTTAAAATACTAGATAAATGTATATATTCTCAGGTATCACAGTTCCTAAACTCACACCATCTCATCTCCCGCACACAGCATGGATTCTGACAATACCATAGCACAACCACCTTTCTGCTCTTTTCCACCAATCTGATCAACCAACATAGAAATAATAATAACTTTGTATCTTCAATATTTCTAGACCTCTCCAAAGCATTTGACATGGTTTCACATTCCTTACTACTAGACACTCTGACATCCCTATCCTTTGCCCCTTCCGCTATAGCCTGCTTTAAAAGCTATCTGTTAAATAGGCAACAATCTGTCCAATGGCAAAGTGTACTATCCCCCTTACTCCCAACTACCATAGGTGTACCACAAGGCTCCATATTAGGCCCACTTCTTTTCTCCATATTTACCAATAATCTCCATACCACCACATGGCATGCTTCACTTATATGATATGCTGACGATTCAGCTCCATCACTTCCCACCCTACAACAACTCACCCTTCACCCCCAACAAAACCATTTCCACCCCTCTATCCTTCACTATTGCCTCCAAAAATGGCACTATTATCTCTCCCGCTAATCATACCAAACTCCTAGGCATTGAAATTGATAAAAATCTACACTTTGATGTCCACATTTCACAAACTATCAAAAAAGTCCATAAAGAAATGGAAACACTATATAGGCACAGGAAATCCCTCTTGAAACAAGCACGGATTACCCTAGCCCAAACTCACCTATTGTCTAACCTAATGTATGCTGCTCCAATTCTTACCCAGCTTAGAAAAAATGACCTTGCCAGACTCAAATCGTTATAATAAAATTGCCAAGTTTGCAAACAACTCCACCTTTAGAACCCACCATTGTCAGGCTCTAAGGGAACTAAAATGGCTGGAACTTCCCCAGATACTAACCTATCACCAATTAGTCATTACCTACAATGTGGTAACACATCCAGGAAAAAACCCTGCCCTGGGCTAACTTCTCTCCCACTATAATAGAAATCGTCCTCTCCAATCTTTCGACAAACCCCTCTTCTGTATCTCTAGGGTTAACAATACTGCAGGAAAAGCACTGTTCTCCCACTCCATAGCTAGAACCTGGAATAATCTCCCTCCTGCTCTGATTTCTACCCCTATCTCTTCTCACTTTAAAAACTTACTTAGAACACACTTAAAGAATAAGTGGGCATGCCCATGTATTGCATAAGTCCTCAAATTATTCCACTTGTATACCTCACTTCCTAATATACCTACTGTAATATATATTACAGTCTAGGTCTTCTCCTAATGCTGATTGAATTTGTATATTTATTCTGTTATTAACCATGTGTAACTATTTTTCCTGTATATATAGGTCTTGTTATGTCTTTTGCTGTATACTGTATTTTAACATATTTGAAAATTCTCTGTATACTGTATTTTAACATATTGTGTAAAATTTTACTTACTGTGGAGCTTTTCTCCCTGGGCTTCCACTGAAAATGGACCTATGTCCAGTGGGACCATCCTGGTTAACAAATGTAAAATAAAATAAATAAATAAAAATGTTTATCCAGACCGAACACAGGAATGGTTAAGGAGAGGCAAATTCAAACCAAGAGATGAAAGGTTAATATTGGTGGCCCAAGATAGTGGGCTGCATACATGTTGGCTTATAATGTCCATTGAACATGTGGGAGAAACAGACAAATGTAGGTTTTGTAAAACCAAATTGGAAAGAGTTGCACACCTTGTTGCTAGTTGCGACATACTAATGACAGAAGGACTGTATACTGAATGGCATAATAATATGGCAAGACTGTTGCACTGGGGATTGTGCAAACATTATGGTATTGAAATAGCTGAAAAACACTGGAAACATGAGCCACAAAGCATCTTAGAAAATGAGGAAGTCTACATCACATGGGATCATCTATTACCAACAGTTCAAAAGATAGATGCCAGAAAACCAGATATAGTGATCCAAGAAAAGAAGACAAGAGTAGCATTGATCATTGAAATTGCCACGCCCAGTGACTACAGTGTCTTGCGTACAGAGAGAGACACAAAGTCATAAAATATCAGGATCTGCAGGCAGAAACAAGAGCAATGTGGAAGAAAGATACCCAGACAGTCCCAATAGTAGTAGGAGTAACAGGTCTTATAAAAAATTTACAATTGTATTTAGATATGCTACCAATACATGTAACGCCATACATACTACAGAAGGAGTCATTACTGGGCACATTGTGGGTGCTGCAAAGAGCACTACTGGCTGACATCAAAGATTGAAACAATATTAATTTCATGAATTTTAATCGTACTTTGACTTAGGAATGGAGTTCATTCACGTCATGGTATTAGAAACCCAAAAGACTTGGAGAAATTAAAAATATATATATTATATTCATAAGGGAGCAGAAACTGCTGTTGCAAAGGGAATAATTGGTATGCCATATAAAATATTGCACAATAACTATAGGAATCAAGAAGAGGAGGGTAGAAACATTTGTCAAGAGAGACTGGATAAGCAATTCACGAGGAACAATGAGAGGACATATGTATGGCTCCAAGATATGTAACAGCATGTAGAAGATTTAGGATTCTTGCTTGGAAGTGTTTGCATAGGTATGTTTATACCCCAAGTAAACTCCAAAAAAAGGTTTACTCGTGTAGATGGCAAATGTTGGAGGTGTGATGGGGAAGAAAGTGGTAACTAGGAACATATGTTTTGGGAGTATAAAGAGTTGCCAGACTTTAAAAAGCCCCTAAAGAGTACTCTGTCAGAAATATTTGGTGAGGAGTTGTGTGTAATTAAGGCATTTTTTTGAGCTGGGATACAGGAATTGAATTGCCCAGATATAGCAAGGCCTTGTTAAGTTTAATTCTGGTGGCTACCAAAAAAAAAAAATTACTAGAAAATGGAAATCAAAGACTAAAGCAACTGTATTTGAAGTACTGAATATTGTAACAAAGATAAAAACAACTGGAAGTGGGATCTTTAGAAAAGGGTAGGAGCAAATGACATAGAAATAAATGGAAATTGTGGGAACAACACATACAGAATAATGATCTGGAGGGGGGAGTGAGGTTTAAGGGAAGGCAAAAAGTGATCAGTTTATGTAATGTTGAACTGATGATGGTTATACAAAAGAACATAAGTGATTTATGTAACTGTAAAAAAAGTTCACATGGTTTGTTTTCTTTTATACAGCTGTATGTTTCCTTATGTCTTGAGAGATATTTCAATAAAGATGTTAAAAAAAGAAAAGAATAATTAAAATTAAATTTATTAGTGCCTCCAGGATGACTAGTGAGTATAGTGTTTTTTTTAAGAGATAAGCCAGGAAATTGTATCATTTTTAATGAAAAAGGGAATCCAGATTACTTGGTGTGACGTCCCCACTCCAGTAATCAAGGAGCCTGAATCCTCACCACTGACACTGGAGAGGGATGTTCACTTGGAATACAAATGGATACACTCAGTATTTCCAGATGCAGACTTCTCTGCATCAAGCACAATTTTCTTAGGAGCACACTGGTAACATAGCCCAGGGTCTGTATTTCTCTATCTGCCTCCCTCCAGGTCCCCAATAAGACTCCCCACTGGCACAGCTTCAGAGTTATATCCTCAGCTGAGTACCCAAGCCATCTACCACTCTCTCTGTGAAACCAGTGCTTCGTGTCCCTGTTCCAAGTAGCTCACACACACACACACACACACACACACACACACACACACACACACACACACACACACACACACACACACACACCTGCAAAAGGTTGGCACAGGTTTACACACTATGCCCCCTTCTGCCTAGACTATAAGGTAGTTATCACTGCCACCAGGCACTACACAGTGAGTTACCTAAGGTTCCTACAAGGGTACTTAATTATACTGAGTGAAATTAATATTAATACAAATGGTAATGTTGACCAAACAGCAAGGGTTTAAGGAGTGGCCAGAGTATCACCAAATAATTATGTTCAAATACTCTCAAAACATAAATATTTTTTCTAAAAAGACCAGCCACAATGAGAAGCTTAAATGTATTTAATAATAAATAGTAAAAGAACAAGAAAATACTACATATCTATTTACAGTAAACACCATAGTTTCAGTTACAGAGAATATTAAAAATAACACAGACGGAAAGTTTCACACAGTTAAGGAAAAACAGTGCTTCTAATCTCACTATATTTTCCTGACTAACTTAAAAGAATTACTGTTCCCTAGTTAAGTTACTTACTACCGTAAAGCAAGATGATGTGGGTGAGTGGCCCTTGTTGTTAGATCCAAGGCAGAATGAAGAATGCTAAGAGAAAAACTCTTACTAATATCTAAATATTACATTTTTCTTACAGAATGACATCACACACATCTGGTCATCTGACTCTGTTTCCCATGCTATCACCAACACTAGAAGCTGAGAGGATTTTAGCACATATGTGTTACTTTACACACAGAGATTTGCTCAAATCTCCTGGAAGTCATAAAACCATAAAACCATTTCACTATTCCTACAGTTGCTACCAACTATTCTCTAGCACAGACATTGTGTCTTTGGCTCCATTCAAAATTGTGGGATAACATCTTTATGGCTTAACCCATAAAGTAATTTAATTTCAGATATATTTTAAAGTTTGCTTCAGCTGGATTGTGATTAAACGCTGCTCTGCTTGTATCATCTGTTGAAACATATATAGTTAATTCAGTTGCAATAATGTATGTACATTTCTTCACTTTCAAGCAGGGCACACTGTTGATACACAAGCAACTTTACAAATCAATTTTTTAAATGCAGGCAATTTATACAAATCAGTTTGTTACACAAATGACGTATAAGTCTTTACAAAATTCCAGCTAACTGTGCTGGCATATGTTACAACTCCACTGCCCTGTTTCTCCTGGCATGGCTGGCAGTACCTCTTATTGTCACACCTGGTACAGAGCACTTTGTTAGATATAATGAAAGGCAGGGATGGAGTTTATGCATGAGTGACAAGGTAGAGGATTAATTTAGAAAAAGGAGAATCTAAGCGGAAATAGTTTGATGGTGCCTGTTATTTTCATTTTATAAATATGAGGTTAGAATGAGGAGTAAAAAGGGACAGGTAGATAAGCTTCATGCTCTGTCCCCTGGCCAGGCAGTTGTTGTCTAAAGAACTAGGAAGTGAGCGTAGGCAAACAGCACATGCATACATAGACATGAAGACATACACCACACAAACACATACACATACACACACACACACACACACACACACACACACACACACACACACACACACACACACACACACACACACACACACACACACACACACACACACACACACACACACACACACACTGACAGGCTACTTCACATCACTGAGTTCAACAAATAGTTGAAATTGTGCAGATCCTGGGACTTTGTCTTCACTGGGGAAATAGAGATCCTCTGTAGGGATACAATTCTGTTGTGGTATTATTGTCAGCATGTGTCTGACAGGGGCAGCAAGAGCTTGGGTGACAGGTGTAGGAAATTTACTAACAAAAATATATTAAGTTAGGGGAAGCATAGGTAGTTATCTGCAACTTCTGTGGTTCCCACTTGAAAGCTTCAGGTAATCTAGGGTAGAAAACTCCAATACCAAAAACAAGTGCAGGAAGACATATGTTTAATAGGAAAATAAAAGATGGTATGTGCAAAATACAGTGGTTAAGTAGGAAATACAAAACTAAGTTGGCTATATTTGCAAAAGGATAGGTGCCACACTCATGAGGTAAACTAAAAAATGGCTATATTGAAAATCACTAGAAAAAACTGACACCTGAAAAAGTTATCACAGGCTAGTGATGTGATCATTTTCAGAATGCTTCTCTTATGGTTGCATGTCACAGTCTGTAGCTATTCTGCAGCCTCATCCTGATGTGTACTCTCATGATCAGTGCAGGTTTGCCATCTGACATCTTATTATTTAACGAGACTCTAAAACAAAATGAAGAGATCCACAGGGTCTTAGGATGTAAGAAGCCTTTAATATGACCTTTAAAACACTCGCTGACAATAAAACAACCACCAGATAAGCGCTTTCATTTTGTCAAATTCAAAACTTCTTCAGATGTTACCAAACTCCGACCATAATGTTTAAACCCCCTTCATTACCTAAGTCAATCTGTTTTTAACCAATCAGTGAGCAATTTTGCATACACACCCCTCTACCTAATGTTACTCTCAGAAATCGAACAGGATATGATTTATCTGAGTTACAGATGGATAAATATTAGGGAAGGGGAATATGTATTTTTAAATGTTATTTAAAATGCAGTTTTAAAAATTGGGACATCTTTAACTGTTTGAGTTCTGAGAGTAACATTAGGTAGAGGGCGTGTATGCAAAATTATCAAAAGGAAAGCTCTTATCTGGTGGTTGATTTATTGTCAGCTAGTGTTTTAAAGGTCATATTAAAGGCTTTGTATCTCCTAAGACCCTGTAAATCTCTTCATTTCATTTTTTGAGTCTGGTTCTGGTTATCTGGTTTGTTTGTTATTATTTAATTATCCAACTAGGTGACATCAAAGAACTGTGAGTATGTGCGAGCATGTGTGTGTGTGTGTGTGTGTGTGTGTGTGTGTGTGTGTGTGTGTGTGTGTTTGTGTGTGTGCACACATGTGCACACGTGTTCACGCATGCATGTGACTAGTCTATTCACTCCTTCGGGAAGTGAGATTCATGTGGCCATTTTTTTCTTGCTGGAGGAATGAGAACGAGGGTAGAGGGGGCAGTGACATGAATTCATGGGGACTCAAGTTTTGTACTTTAAGCTCTAACCCCATGCACATGTCCAGTAGCATGTTACAGGGTTTGGTGTGCAGAGGTTTCAGTGTCAGTCATATCCAAGAGCAGTCTAACCCTTTAGGTTCTCTCACTTGAAGTGAGCACTCCTGTGGAGGTCTCCAATCTCTATCAGGGCTTCTAACATGAAAGGTCTGTACCAGATGTACACCTCACACCATTGCCTTGTCTCTGAGACTGGCATTCAAGCAGTGCCCCATCATCCTTTTCTCTCCCTCCCTTGCCAGCTCTTACAGCATTCAGGTCACTAATCAAACCCGGATTCATCTGACTTGCAGTCAGGACTTTATCCCTGTATACCAATGGAGTGACCATATTTCATGTGTAGACTGCAGTGAAGTAAAACAAGTGCCTCTAGCCACTAAGATATAGCTTGGGGTACTGGACACTGCAGCTGTCATCAAATGTGCACTTGCTAGGGATGACAATGAGGCAGAATATAAAGGGAGAACATTTTATTTATCAAAACAACATTCACACAGAACCACGTACACTGTTTACTGAATGAACGTTTTTTCTTTTTATTTCCTCTATATGTGACATTGGTGTCTTAGCAATTTACCAGCATCAGGATCTAGAAAACTTGGACACTGAGGACTGAACAACCACAGTGCGACAGTAATGGATGTGGGTTTGGGAAGGGGAAATGCATGATTAGAAAATGAAGGAAAGATAATGGCTGTGCAACCTGTTTTTTCCTGTATGTGCACAAGAAACAGTTTGCACGTCCTCACTTAGAAAGTACAGGAAGTAATTGATAACAAACAAAACAAGCCAAAACAAATATTTTGTTTTTGCATGTGACAGCAAATTTTCTTGCATGTCACAGAAACAGAAACAGACAGATGAGCTGTGTGGTTTGATGGTGCCCCTGATATCAGTACTGGAGTGGAATTATGGCTGTAAGTGACATAATCCCCTCCCCTCTCAGTCATAAACACAATATACATGTGAATAAAGTCAGCTACAAAGAGGTGGGGTGATACAAAGCTTAACTACATGCTCTGCTTAGAAATTAGTGCTGTGCACGTAGCACTGATTAAGTCACAGCAAGCTCTGCTGTTCCTTAGGTGATACTTGTAATACTTTGTAGTTGTTCTATGGCAGATGGTTAAATGTCATCTCCTTTAAGGATTAATTTATATTTTAGAAGGGGTTTATTAAGCACCATATAGGAAGCTGCTCTCTTGATAAGTACATACATTGCAAGAATACCAATGGTGCTTACAGTTTTGACTCACTGGATCACCATTCTGGGAAGCTCTCTCTGGTTTGAGCTATATTACCTCTGGATTCACTCTCTGTATTCTGCTGTGTATGATAAAGGATCTCCTCAGAAGTGATAGGTGATGAAGCATCTCCTTCTAAGGAGTACCACGTGATGAAGGATCTCCTTCTGAGGAGTACCTTGTGATGAAGGATGTCCTTCCGAAGAGTACCATGTGAAGGATCTCCTTCTAAGGAGTATAGCATAATGAAGGATCTCCTTCTGAGGAGTACCATGTGATGAAGGATCTCCATTTGAGGAGTACTATGTGAAGGATCTCCTTCTAAGGAGTCTAGAGTGATGAAGGATCTCCTTCTGAGGAGTACCTTGTGATGAAGGATGTCCTTCTGAAGAGTACCATGTGAAGGATCTCCTTCTAAGGAGTCTAGAGTGATGAAGGATCTCCTTCTGAGGAGTACCATGTGATGAAGGATCTCCTTCTGAAGAGTACCATGTGAAGAATCTCCTTCTAAGGAGTGTAGTGTGATGACCTTCTGAAGAGTGATGTGTGATGAAGAATGTCCTTCCAATGAGTTCTGTACGATGAAGGATCTCCTTCTGCAGATGCTACACAGTAGAGGTAGTGAGAAATAGAAGTGATGACATTATGCTTCAAAATGGAAACTGTGCCCAGGTGTGCACCTCTCCTGAGACTGCAGCCACAAAACACAGGCCAGTTTGCATATATTTAAAGTCGCTCAGGAAGACCTTGCATGAGTGTACAGTGTTAGGGACAAAACTCTAAGTAAATACAAAGAAACTTGGGCTAAGCAGGAAAATTAGGATAAATGCCAAAATGTATCTTGGAAAGCTGTCTTTAGGAACGCATGTTTTATCACACAAGAAATTATATTAACAGATATCTCTCCCATGCCAGTTTTCATGCACGACCAAGTCCTGAAAGTGCTATCAGAGGTCAGGAATATTGCATCAATGGGCCCTGACTGTATCTCAGGATGTATCTTTCCCTAACAATGCTGTTTAACATTAGCCTCCACACAAGCTTTATACCAAGCAGATGGGAGACAACAACAGACATACACCTGCATAAGGGAGGCCATCTACTGACCCAGGTAATTACAGACCCATAAGTCTGACCTGCCTCATTTGTAATGCCAGGGAAGGTCTAATCATGGAATTAATCAATAAGGACATAGGGAACCTCCACACACTGCACCCATCCTAGTTTGGGTTCATCAAAGGCCTTTCTTGTTTACAAAACCTGGTAGAATTTTTTTGAGCAGGTCACCAAAACAATGGATAAAGACAAGATGGTACACATCACCTACCAGTACCTGGCCAAAGCTTTTGACCCAATACCTCAATCAGGCATAGTGAAGAAGCTCACCCTGCTAGGAATAAAACCCCCATGTCACCCATTGGATTGTCATCTGGATCACAGCTAAGACTGAAGTAAAAGCAAACACTAAGGCTTTCTGTTTGACAATGTTTGCA
Organism: Protopterus annectens; assembly: GCF_019279795.1. Classification (NCBI taxonomy): domain Eukaryota; kingdom Metazoa; phylum Chordata; order Ceratodontiformes; family Protopteridae; genus Protopterus; species Protopterus annectens. The sequence continues at coordinate 813,931,099 of NC_056725.1, forward strand.
GATACTACAAATTAGGACTAGTCATTGAATACTCAAATGTCTCAATCATTTTACAGGAGATCTGTCTCAAACAAATAACTGGTGCCAGAGCCATGGACTAAAACTAAATGGCAAAAAGTGCATTATTGTATGCTTTGGGAAACCCACCACCCCAGGAATGTACCTCAATGACAATATGCCAGTAAGAGTTGACCGTGTAGTTTGGGATTTGGGAATGTACATGGTCAGTGACCTAACATTTGACCAACATGTGTCTACATTGGGAAGAAAGTCCTTCTATACTGTGTACCTTATAAGCAAAGTGGTAGCTTCCAGGTCCACCTTTTCTCTGCTCTCAGCAGGCCATTCAGTGAGAATAATGCCCGCTTTGTCATGTTTCTGGCCAGACATATGGATCAGCTTGAAAGCTCATAGAATTTCCTCAAAGCGAATAGGGAGCCTAAAACCTATGCTGTACATGGATGGACACAAAGCACTGTCATACTAGCATTTTCCTCTTTTCTTCCCATTTGTATGTTGGTACTTTTCTGTGCTGTCCAACGGTATCAGCTATGAGGTGTTTCACTGCACATGTGAGCATACATAACCTCAGGTATGCCACTTTACTGTTGTTGTTATGTTGGTCATGTGACTACCAGTAGCTGGGTGCCTTCACTACAGCAGCACTAATATACCATGTAGCCCTTTTCTCAGAATACTGGCACTATGCCGGTTCTACTACAGAACTAAGTAGCAACAAACCACAACACTCTAAGGAAGCCTTGATATTTTGTCTTGTAAAAAACTACACTGCCAATTGTACTGTGGACCGTTGTTCCACTGTGGCGACCACTAAGCAGGATAAGCCGAAAGGAGATGATGATGACCACTGTGATGCAAATGTTTCTGAACACCCCTTATACTAAACATGAATATTAATTTTGCATTGCATTGTCAAAAAATCATAGCATTGGATTGAACTGCAAATACCAGTCTTACAATCATTTGTAAAACTTCTGTTAATAAGCTCTGGCTATTACATGATGCAACTGTTCCCTAGTAACTTCATGAATAAGGTGTATGTCTGCTTATTGAGCTACTCTGAACAATATTCACAAAAAGTAATGTTGCATCCTAAGATTGCATTTAATAACTTTAATTCTGTTAATGTTGTATTTAATGTCTGAGTGTATTAACAAGTTGTACATGCTAATTTTGCTGAATACTACTCAAATACTTAACCATACAGTAGTTCTAATAAAAGAAAGAAATGTAGCCCAGCATTTATAGAACATTTTAAAATTCCAGCAGATGCATAATTCACACTAGGTACATTGGTGGCACCAAAGAGTACGGACACATGTTGCTATTTAGCACCATTTTTCACACTCTGCACTTTTGACACAACTATCTGTGATACCAACATTCAGTGTTAAAGTATGTGAACATACAAGAGACATTTTTTTTTTTTTTGTGGTGGATATTTTTCAGTTAACTGCAGCAGTCTTATTGCATCAGTTTGCATATATATTTGAAATGAAATTCTGATATTAACTAAAACTTCTTTGTATTAGAGAGATACAAGGAAAGAGCTGATAGGTTGCTTAACATTTTTTCTGTTGTTGTGAGAGATTCTTAACTTTAATTTTATCTTTCATCTAAAAAGACTGCCTTCTTGCATTAACTTGTCAGATAAGATTCCTGACATAATTGCGAGCAACTGAAGAGCATTATTAAATAGACCTTTGGTGTGTTCTTTGTGTTTCATGCTTTTCTATTACTGGTGCAGACCAGTCTGAAGGAAGTATATCACATGGTCTTGGATCGCAACTGCCTCTGACAGACACGGAGCTCTGAAGACCTTCAGGCCAGATCACTGATCATGGCAGTCATGCTGCCTGACACGTTGCACCTGGAGCAGTTGCTCTGTTCACCCTGCCTTAGCTACAGGTCTGCCTTCACTATTCATTTTGCACAAACCCCTCTCCCCAGTCACTCTCACTAGATATACTGTTTTGTTAGTGTCTCAAAACAATTACAACATCAACACACAGCCTCACGATATAATCCTGATGTTTTGAAGTACTTACAGGACATAGTAGACAAACACAATGTCATAGTCACTATTGCTTTTTAACAAATTATCTATTAATATTCCAGAATGTGACATCTGTAAAACTGTTAGCTTTTTCTACCAGCAGAAAGACTTTTTTCAATACAGTATTTTCACTTAATAAGATGTATAAAGTAATATGGGAAGTTTACAATATGGCTACAGGAGCCACTACTAAGGGCAACATTTATGTATTTCATTGGAAATTAAGCACACTTAGTTATTTATTCACTTGTGCTTCCTTAGCCAGGTTACGCAAGTAAGTTCAGATTCATTTTTTAGGGGAAACTTGAAGAGAAAAGCTTAACATATTTTTAAATAAATTATTATTAAAGCTCACCTCCTACACACACACACACACACACACACACACACACACACACACACACACACACACACACACACACACACACACACACACACACACACACACAAAACTTCCCCTCTACAGCTTTGATGAACCTACTTTACCATGAATACTCCCATTAAGACTTAATGCATGAACAACATTAACAGACAGCATTCACTTTTTCTCCTAGAGTAAAAATTAACTCAGCAGAGAGACTCTCTGAATCACGCTACCAAGTTAATCATGAACTGTGGACATTCCTAAGGGACTGCACATGGCTTATTAGCATACTCCATTGGACTGCTGCACTAGTATGAGGCTTCCCCAGTGAGACCACTGTCCATGCTAAGGACCCCATGCAGGGAAGCACTCAATGTGTAACTGGTCTCTGAATCAGAAAGACTTACCATAATGCTGAAACTTTTTCAGGTAAGGCTTCCCCATTGCTGTAAACCTTTCTGAATCCTGGAGAAAGGGTTTTTTTGTTAAAAAAAAAGAAGGAGATAAAAAAATGAATTACATGCAAAAAGCTACATTGTTGGGAAATGACCTCATTGCACTGCTAACTGCAGTTAGGTACGTCCCCATTTTAAGCTGTTTTTTTTCTAACTGAGAAAAGTGAAAGAGAAAACTGTTAATTGATAATGTATGTTGACCTCTTGTTTGTAACTTTATTGCACTCATAGCTGGCCTTTGGCATAGGTCAACTAGGCAGCCACCTAGGCCGCTGCTCTAGTAGGAGTGCTTTTCTGGATGGTGTAGGTAGACCAGGATGGGGGCACAGGGTGCTGTTGGGGGTGGGCTGTGGAGACCTTTTGCCTGGGGCACCAGTTGACCAATGGCCGGTCCTGATTACAGTGACCAATGCCACTTCATTGAGCATAACTTAATAAATCAGTTTGAAAACAAGTCTACTTTTGATAAGTGGAGGGCATACCTCTCAACTTCTTAGCCTAAGAAATCTGAACAAGGCCTGGCATAACTGGGGGAAAAAGGCCCAAAAATAGGGACAGATTTTACATATTGCTGTTATAAACTTAGAAAGTAGCTAGAGTAACAGGGTTTGTGTTCAAATGCATTTTCTAGAGGATATGACGTCTGAATCTCAAATGTATGTCATTATTTAGTGATTTCATTTCCTCAGGTCATTCCAGTGATTTGCCAGAAAACTACAAATTTTATGTAGAACAGACCAATATTTTGAGGCAAAAATATTTATTTTCCAGTGTGAAAAATAATGTAAAACATAGCTATCTTGTGCAAGTGATTGTGTGTGTGTGTGTGTGTGTGTGTGTGTGTGTGTGTGTGTGTGTGTGTGTGTGTGTGTGTGTGTGTGTGTGCACATATGTGCATGTGTCTGTAGGTAAGAGTGCCCTGCATATCCAGTATTGCTGCATTGGGAGAAATGAACCTCACCCTAATGGTGAAGTTCCTTATCTGTTGATTATATTAAGAAATAGACAAGTAGCATAGCTCTCTGCATGTGGTGTAGGTGCTCTTCCTCTAAACAAAATGATAACACTTTTTTTTAGCTAATGCCACAGTGGTTAATTCTTTCTCAGAAGTGCAGCCTACATAAGACACTATTGGTTGCTGTTTTTTCCACATAAGAATGTTTAAATTTATGAATTTCATTTTTTTTCTGTGAATTCTGTTTTTGGCAAATTCTTTTTCATATTTTAATGATCTATACAAAATCTGTTCTTATCTATTAAAGGTCATGTGGAAAGGCAAGAAACAGAATGGATTCTATCTCTGTCTTTAGAGCATCTTGGGAATGTTTCTTACATCATGGCTAAATATGTTCACAGCAATGTGATGCCATGTTATAAGGATAACTCTTCTTTTGTGGTCTATTTAATGCTAATGTTCTAACACATCAGAAATTGAAATCCTGTATCTGTGTATATATATATATATATATATATATATATATATATATATATATATATATAATACACACACACACACACACACACACACATATATATATGTATCTATGTATATTTATATATATATAAATATATATATATAAAATACACACACACACACACACACACACACACACACACACACACACACACACACATATATATATACATATATTTTATATATATAAATATATATATATAATACACACACACATATATATATATATATATATATATATATATATATATATATATTTAAAACTCAGCGTATTTCATTTCATCAGATATATGCCGTGTGCTAACAGGTGAGTGAGGTTTGTGTGCATCTACAGAGTTTCAAGTTAGATTCAGGGTTAGGGAAGGTGATAGATGTAGTGTATGTTTCAGTGTATGTGTATGTCTGGGTTAGGTAAGGAAATAGATTTAATAGTGTATGAATGTGTTGGTGCGTCTGTCAGTGTGTCTGAGCCTGTCGTGTTTTGTGGAAGTAATATGGAAAGGGCAAGCACACTGCAAATTTATTTCAAAGATACTGAGTACTACTGAAGTACACTCCAATTTCCTAAATGCATGTTTTATACTACAAATCAGAAGGAAACAATTGCCTCTCTACCAGTGAAGTCAATTCTAACACTTATTAAAAATACATAAATAAATATAATAAAATGTATTTCATCTTTCATACACAGATCCTTTAGCTCCTCTGTACAATGATAGTTCCAGCAGAGCATTTACATTTTCATCACTTGCAGTTCACAGCCTTATGTG
>NC_056725.1:813941238-814011238 GCF_019279795.1 Protopterus annectens
TGTAAGATGGATTGCTAACTGGCTCACAAGCAGGACACATATTATCAAAGTGGGCAACTCCAGATCAACCAGCAGACCTATTACCAGCAGGGTGATGCAGGGGTCTGTGCTGGACCTCTGCTGATTGGTATTTACTTCTCAGAAGTTTGGATCAAAAGTAAAGGGTTGTGGCTGACCAAGTTTGCAGATGACTGCAAACTGGGTGCAATTATTGAATCTGCAATTTATGTCAGTATACTCCAGGAGGGTCTTACATTGACCAACAACTGATGTCTTAGTCATGGTATCAAACTGAATGCAAAGAAATTCATCATTATTCCTTTGGCACAAACAGTGTCCTTTCACACTATCAGATCAACAAGAATACCCTAAGTACCCACAAAGTGGTAAGGGACTTGAGTTCACAAGTTGACTGTAACCTTAATTTTGACCACCATGTGTCTACTTTAGTAAGGAAGGCTTTTTATGTAGCACACTTGATTAGTAAAAGCATTGCCTTGAGAGAAAAAGAGGTTATAACCCCTCTATACTCTATAATAATCCGGCCCACAATTGAATATAATGCCTCGTTCAACACATACCGTACAAAGCACCTGGAGCAATTGGAGAGACCTCAAAGGTTTCTAACCAAGAAGATCAAGGGGCTGCAGCATGTACCATACACACACCAACCTAAGTCCCTGTCACTTTACTCTGATTAATATAGACTTCTTAGGGGAGACTTATGCCTGGCTTACAGAGCAATCTCAGACCCAAACCTAATGAACTTGCTGCATATCCATAAATCAAACGGGACTAAGGCCACCAATTCCAGGGACCTAAATATGGCTTGTGACTTAAATAAGACATGCTGGAGGGACAGATTTATCTACCAGTGACTGCTGTGTCTTTGGAACAGGCTACCTCTATGACACTGTTTAAAAGTAACCTGGACGAGTGGATGGGGCACCATAAATTCTTATCAGGAATTGCATCCACAACCCTCCTGGACATGGGCAGTCATTACTAAATGCAATCTTGAGTATTAACTAACACTTCTATAGAATTACATTGGGACATTGGGATGAAAAGGCTAAGCTTGAAATGACTTCCAGGTTGATAATCTAGCAATCTCCTATGATCTTATTTTATATATATATATATATATATATATATATATATATATATATATATATATATATGTGTGTGTGTGTGTGTGTGTGTGTGTGTGTGTGTGTGTGTGTGTGTGTGTGTCTAGGGAGAAATGTGATTCATTAAGCCACTGAAAAAAAACACAGAAAAAATGGAACATCTGAATGTGTGGGGGGTATGCCAGTATAAATATGAAATGTCTTGTACTGCAGGGTTAGTGAACATGATGGTATATCAGCAACTGCACTGCCCTGATGCTGCTTTTTTTTACTTCTTTTGTAGCTTACTTTTGTTACTGCTAGCGTTTGTCGAGTCTTGCATTGCCTGTCTACCCACCATCTCTCTGGATATACCTGTTCTAGTCCTTAAAAAAACTTCTTATTTCTCTTTTCTTTCTTTGTTTTTATTTTCTCTTCTTTGCTTTCTTATCTTTTCTTCATTTTTTTCAAATATTTCCCATAAGTGTGACTTACACTACAACTCAACATTTTTTACGTCTTTTGCAGCTTACCTTCTGTTAGCCTTTGTTAACTCTTGTATTGCCTGTCTCCCTAACATCTCTCCAGATCTACTGTTCTAGTTCTTACCTCCTGTTTATCTTTTCTTTGGTTCCTTACTTTCTTATCTTTCCTTCATTATTTGCACTTACTCCCAATCAAACAAAATGTTTCTTCTATATAAATAGATTCAGCAGCTTGGCTCTTCTGTGCCCTTTAATTTGTTGGTCCATCTTGTTTTCAAACCAGGTTTTCCCCTGCAAGCCAGTAAGCAAACTTCCAGTAAAACAGCAATCACACGTAGCTCGCATTTACTGGCTGGTGTGAAAATCGTCATATTTTTTTGAAAACTTCTGGTCAAAGCATAGTTCAAAATACAATAGTTCATATTTTTACCCCGAAGTTCTTCACTACACACATTGAGCTAATAACCCAAGTTTAAAGTTTATTGCGGATATCATGTGTGTTTATTGTAGTTCTGACACAGACAGAAGAGGCAATATCAGGGAATACGAGCAGTAACATAACTGTAAAAGTATGAATGCAAGTGCAATAATACCATGTAGGTATGATACAGCTTAGAATAGACGAAGCGAAGGAAGCAGGCATACATTTACAGCAATGACATAAGCAAGATAAGAGATTGCCAAAAAAACAAAACAAAACAAAACTGCAGCACAGGATTATTTGATTTACACAGAACTGTTTAACCACACAGCTTAGATTAGATAACTCCGATATAATATACTTCTATAACTAAAAGTAACATTATTTTTCTAAGCCGTCAGGAAAGTGTTTGATTTTGCCACTCTCCAGTTGCACACAGAACAACAAATAAACTAATATAGCCAGTCTAAAGTTCGTGGATCAGCTTTAAAAGAAGCATTATTATCTAGTGTATCAAACTTGGTAAAAAGATATTTTGGTAAACAATAATGAGGATAAGAGATTTTATATATGATGAGTTGTGCACAAGAACATTTGGAAACATGTCAAGGTGCATGTTAATGGTTAGACAAACAATATCTATCTACCCTCAGATGTTACTGCAAGCAGGTGGCTAAAACTGTTAAAAGTATCAGCAGGGAACAGACACATAATAACATACAATACAGAGGAAAGAGGATGAAGCCAGCTGTGGCTGCAATTATCTGTAATGTTCTTTCTGTGAGTCTGGTCTGAGACAGTGAGCAGGAGGGAAGACAGCCAGATGGAGAAAAGGAGGCTGTTTCAGATACGTGAAGAAAACTGTTGCAGATGTGCCATGGAGACAGAATGGGAAGCAGATAAAAGGAGTGAGTAGGAGAACGGAAAAGCATGAACCAGGGAAGAGACGAACTGTAAGAAAATAACACTAAGCCAGTATTTAGGCTGAACAGAGGAATGCTAGGGGAGAATTCAGGCTTATATAGAACAATGATCTGAGCCTGTAAAGAAGTGATATCTAAAAGGGTCACACCAAGGTCATACTAATGCGAGTAAAACAGGAATTTTTACGTAATGACTGCTTTCTTGCAGTAAGACTGCATGGCAGTCATAATTTGCAGAGATAGCTTGTACTGAAACATTTTTCACATAGCTGTCATTCTGTAAACATTTTGATGTTAGACTTATTCCACATTTAGGCATAGCCGACTACATAGTTAGAAGAGCTCCAAATAGAATATAACTTGTCAAATTAAATTTTTTTTCATAACACTGGGAGTTTTCAGTATTGGTTTTATTAAATTAAATGGACATTCATAGCAGTGGCATTTTTCAATATGTTTATGCTAGGATTTTCTGCATGCACTTCATGTAAACATTCCTGATGATGTAAAATACTGAAAGGTTCAACACTTTGCTCATAAGATAATTTCAAACAGGAAGTGAAAAAAAATGCTTCCAGGATATAAAATAATTCCTTCTAGAGCTGACAGTTATAAAATGGTCTTGGAAACAAACCAGTCATATCACTGTCAGATCTGTTCCATGCACAAGCAAAAATTAAGTAGGGTTACCACCTGTCCCACTTTGCGAGGCACAGTCCCTCTTTGAGCAGTTGTGTCCTGCACAAAAATTGAAAAAATGTCAAATGTCCTGAGATTTTAGGACAAAAATATTTCCTATATTTTCTTTGATAGATGCATAAAACAGTTATTTTGTATCTGAAACACCTAAATGTTATAAGAAACAGAATAAGCTACTCAAATGCTATAAGAATAAGCTTTTATTTTGGTAAAATAAGTGAAGTTCTGTCCTTTGTACTGGCCTTGGGTATGTTTTGTCCTGCAAAATCTGACGTTTCTACAAAAAATGTCCCACTTTAGGCATTTGAAAAAGTGGCAACCCTAAAATTAAGTCTTCCAAACATTTTAGTGGACAGCTACAGAACAACTCTTCTTACACAGTCTTTGGCTTCTTATTTTACTCTGACTAAAAATGTGAACTGGCCCTAAAACTGAAACTAAACTAAACAATGAATAAAAATTATGAAATACCATTTCTGTGATTATCACACCTACCGTATACAGATAACTACATTACTAATTACAGCAGTGTTCATGCTTTTGTCAACAGCTCTTTGTTTAGTTTCATCCTTAACAATAGGTCTCTTGTTCTTTCCCAGCAGTTATATGTTTGAGATGAAGGCCATTATAATCTTTGCGTGCAGAATTTAGAAAAAGAAACATTGTTGACAGCAGAATTTTTGTGTGCTTCCTCCCTATACTCTTTTTTTGTGAGGAACCTCTGTGGCCTCAGAAGCTGTTTAAGTGTTGGGTCAGGTGCATAGCAAAGGGAGCATTGCACTCAATGATTAATTCAATAATAGCACAGTACAGTGGAACAAAGACCTCCCTGGACCTGGATTCCATGCCCTTACTTATAAGTTGTGCAACAGAGAATGATTTTCTCACCACAGTAGATACGTGGTAGTCAAAGGTCAGGGTACTGTCAAAATGCATTCCCAGATCCCTGAGTACTGACATACTTCAGCCCGTTTTGTTATTTTAAGATCGACTTTCCCTTTTGGAAGGAAGATGATCTCATCTTTGAGTGGTTTGCTGAAAGTTTAGTACAAAGCTAAAGCTAAATGTCAAAGCCATGAGCCCTCATTTAATGTTTTATTCATTTTGTTAACCAGGTAAGAGTCACACAACATGAGTATCTCTCTGCAGTGTTAACTCGGCAGTACTGTCTGGCAAAACAAATTCCTCAGAGCCACAAAGCATATAAGTGGAGTCTGAGGGAATCAAACTTGGTATAGTAAGATAAAGTTTGTTAGTAACTAATGGCCTTAATCCTCCATAGCAGACTTCCTAACTTTGCAGAGATTTAGCTTTTTTAAAATTTAAATGCTCATTGGTTAAGATTTCAACATGCCATCTTTGTGACACCACTTTATAAGCCATTTCACTGTCATTGCCCCACTGTATTATTTATTAACTTAATTGCTTCTATTTTTTAACTACGATAGGGCACTGATCCACATGGACTTTTTTCACAGTCAGACTAGGAGAGCTGTCTGGTTTAATGAAGAGTCATACAGCAGACAAATGGAGGCTGAGAGGATCAAACCCTAGAATATAAGAACATTTAATAGCTTTAATCCTTAGAGTTAACTGCCAGACTGAAAAATGATTTATCACTCAGACTAAATGTAAATTCATTATATAGCAATTACAAGAATGACTATTTTGGAATGGTACAATGACATTGCCTTAGTGTTTCATGTGGTACCATGAGTATGTTGAACATACATACAGACATTTATTTTCATGACATTTCTATGAATACATAGTTTATAACATGTTACAAAATCCCTAGTTCCCAGGGAATGTAGTGAATGCAGTGACATTTATAGGTTCATAGGTTCATAGGTTCATACTAGGCTATCTGCCCTAGGGCATTTATAAGCCTAGCCAGAATGTGTTTGGCTTTCACCACCCATTTTAAATTTATTTTGTTATGCCCTTTTTCGAGGTTAGTATACTGTGCCTCTGTCTAACAGTGACACAGAAGTGATACCTGGGGTAAACCTACGATCTCCCATCCACTCATCAAGATTCCTCTTGAAGAGAGTCAATGAGGGACTCTGCCTAACCTGGACTGGGATTTTATTCCAGAGTGAAGGGAGCCTCTGGGTTATGAATCTGTCCCTCCATCATGTCCTATTTATTTCAGTGCTGAGGTTCAAGTCTCTCGAGAGCGTAGCTCGATAGGATTTGGATTTTCTGAGGTGCAGCATGTCCATTAATTCCGGGTTGGACATGGCTTTATACGTCAGGCACAGATCGCCTCTGAACAGGCGGTATGCCACTGAGTAGAGCTGGAGTTTCTTTAACCGGGCAGCATATGGCATCTGTTTGAGCCCTTTGATCCTCTTGGTGAGGTACTTTTGGGGTCTTTCCAGTTGCTGCAGGTGTCTGGTAAGGTACATCCCAAAAGGGGCATTGTACTCAATTATGGGCCTGATGAGGGATGAGTAAAGAGGCATGATGACCTCCCTGATCTAGATGTGAATCCCTTCATGATTAGGTGGGCTATATAAAATGTTTTTCTAACCACTTTGGCCACGTGGTTGTCAAATGAGAGATTGCTATCAACTTGGGTCCCCAGGTCCCTAATTACTTCTTCTGTACTTAATGGATTACCACCTATGTGGTAATTTGTGGGCACTTTGTTTTTGCCAAAGGGGATGACTATACACTTTTTGGCATTTAGCTTGAGGCCATAGCTCTGGCACCTGTTGTCTGTTTCTATGAGGCCCTTTTGGAGGATGCTTGTGTCGGCTGGAGAGTCGATTATGGTGCCCAGTTTGCAGTCATCTGCGAACTTGGTCAGCCACAGTCCTTCCGTGTTGGCCTGTAACTCTGAGAAATATATACCGAACAAGAGGTCCCAGGACTGAGCCTTGTGGGACACCACTTGTAACTGGTTTGGAGTCTGACATGGCTCCAGCAATTCTAACCATGTGGGTTCTGTCCTTGAGCCAGTTTGCAATCCATCTAGTGACATAGGGGTTTATATTTAAGCTGGTGAGCTTATCTATAATGCCCGAGTGGGGTATTGTATCGAAGGCTTTTGTGAGGTCCAGGTAGGTTGTGTGGACCACCTTCCCCTCGTCAATGGCCTTGGTGACTGTTTCAAAGAAATCAACCAGGTTTAAGAGACAGGATCTGCCCTTAACAAAGCCAAACTGGGTAGGATCCAGTGTCTGTAGGTCCCCAATATCTTTATTTATGAGGTCCATAATGATCCTTTCCATAGCTTTACAGACCAAGCTAGTCAGGCTTATGGGGCGATAGTTTCCAGGATCCATTAAGGCACCACCTTTATGGAGAGGGACCACTGTTGCTGTATGCCACTCTTTGGGCACATATCCTGTAGTAAGGCTGAGATTGAACAGTAGTTTTATGTTTGGGTTTAGCTCTTCTTGGAGTTCATGTAGGGCAGCCGGGACACCGTCTGGTCCCATTGATGCTGTGTTTTTGCTTTGGAGAGGCGGCTCTTACCTGAGCATCTGAGATGTCAGGGGCAGCACTCTGCTGGGATAAATATTTGCCCTTTTGGTGGGGGGGGGGGGAGTTTGCGCTGAACCTGTCAGCTAGGATGTTGGCAATGTCTGTGGGTTCAGTGTATTTTTTGTCATTTTGGACTAATTCTGAGCATATCTGGGAATTCCCACCCAGGTTCCTAACATAACTAAAGAAAGCCTTGTGATTATCCTTGGTGTCCTGTGCAATTTTTCTCTCGAAGCTGGCCTTAGACAATTTTATGAGTGCCCGTAGTTTTTTGCTAATACTGATCAGTGATGCCTTCCCTTTTTGGGATTTTGCTCTATCATTTAGTAGCTTCCTCCTTCTATTGTATAGTTTGTTTATTATATTTAAAATTCATATAGAAACATGTTCTTTACTATCTCAAAACATATGTTAACCTTTGATGGAGAGGTATTTTAATCAACATATAAAATCAAATAAATGTTGATGTTACTTAATCCAGTTATTATTTTAATATGCACAATTTAATAAGAATTTCCAAAACACAGTATCAACAATTACAGAATCAGCCAACAACTATATAACAAGAATAAACTAGTGTTAAAATATACACTATATAGTGTTTGGTCCAATATAAGATGAAAAATGCAAGTGATACCCAAATAAATAAAGTGATGAGGTAACCAAGGTTAATATTCATAACAGAGTCCGCTAATAGGATTAAAAGAATCGCCGTAAACATCTAATGGTTACAGTGCTCTAAAGATGAGCTATAATATCTTAAAATGTATTGCAGACATACAGTTTTGGAAAATTCAGGAGACAATTGCAATGATTTAGTCTAACTATTGACAATTTATTCTATTCATTATAGCACAGATTTTATAACTTTTTTTACAATGTAACATCTAATTAGCGATGACATATTTCAAAGATGAAATTTGGTTTTAATATTTAAGATACTGATGATCCATATTACTTTAAGTCTAGTGAGTCCATGGTTTGTAAGAATATCTGAAAATTAATTTAAAATGTAATATACATAAAATACAGATACCTATTTCACAAGTGAACTAAAGCACTTGGGGTGGGCTGTTACAAGTAGCAGCACTGTATCTAGATCAGCTAAGTGGCTTTTAGAAGTGAACCACAAATTAAAAGCACTCCAGCACTATTTGCTCTTCATCATAACATTACTCCAGAGGCAAACCAAAACACGTGGAATGGAATTTATAGAAAAGAATGCATCAGTGCAACTTGCGCTGTATGTATATGCAAAGCCAAGCTGTAATGTAATTCACATTAATGCACATTCACAGTAGCACTATCTCTAATTAATAGTGAATCTTCAAGACCACTAAGTGCTCACACAAGCAATTAGAAGAACTGTTCAACTGAGTGCCATACAGTCCTCCAGAGAGAACTAACAGAGGTTCTAAGAAGGCCACACCCAGGCATGTCTCCCTAAAATGCTACATATGTATAAACAGAATTACACAGTGACACACACACACACACACACACACACACACACACACACACACACACACACACACACACACACACAATGACATACACAACACAGATAGACCCTGCATAAGGTATCTACCCTAACAGCTATCTGATACGGAAGGATGAGTAGAATAGAGCTGTTACAATTTGTGGTCTTGCTGTACTGAACCTTCCCTGCTAGATACTGGAGAACACACACACCTGCATAAACATATACATCTGCACAAACACTCAGACACTCACACACAAAGACACACAGAAGCACAGACACACACAACAGAAATGGACACATTTAATGCTAGCACAACCTGTATCTGTAATTTCCACATCCATATCAGTATCAAGCAGTAGTCATCCAACACACAAAGACAATCCACACCAGTATCAGTCAGCAGTCATCTAACACACACAAAGACAATCACTATCAGTATCAGTATCAGTATCAGGCAACAGTAATCCAATGAACACAGAGACAGTCCATATCAGTATCAGGCAGTAGTCATCCAACACACACACACACACACACACACACACACACACACACACACACACACACACACACACACACACACAAACACACAGATAGTCCACACCAGTATCAGGCAGCAGTCATCCAACACACACAAAGACAATCCATATCAACACACACAAAGACAATCTACACCAGTATCGTGCAGCAGTCATCCAACACAGACAAAGACAATCCATGCCAGTATCAGGCAAAAGTCTTTAAACACATGTAAAGATAGTCCACACCAGTATCAGGCAGCAGTCATCTAACACACACAAAGACAATCACTATCAGTATCAGTATCAGGCAACAGTAATCCAATGAAAACAAAGACAGTCCGTATCAGTATCAGGCAGTAGTCATCCAACACACACATACACACACACACACACACACACACACACACACACACACACACACACACACACACACACACACACACACACACACACACACACACACACACACACAAAGATAGTCCACACCAGGATCAGGCAGCAGTCATCCAGCACACATAACTCTATTATCCCTGACCTCTCTTCCACACAGTCTGATAACCATGGGCAGACAATTTCCAATGGTTTCTCCTGCTAGTCTGGTTGATATGGGTATCTTGAGACAGTGTAGCAGCTGCCTTATGTACTCAGACAACCCTCTACTACTACTACCTAGGAATACAATATGTGACAGATGCACTCACATTAAGAACCTAGAATCTTTGCTGTCTCAGTCACAAGCCAGTACATCTGGCACTGAGAAGGTTGTCTGCACAAACACTATGAAAACCACACCTCTAACACCACCCACACCTGTACAACACACTTCTACACATGCGGGGGTTCTCAACAAAAGCATACCTAAACAAAAGAGACCTCCAAAGCAAAAATACACACGCATCACAACCCACAACACCAAGCATCACACATAGTACACACGTCTGTGTCTCACAGCCACTAAGGCCCAACCACAAACCCAACATACTAGTCATAGGAGACTCTATCGTGAGACACACAGATGTGCCCCTCACCAGGCTAGACAAGAAGAACGTCACAGTAAGTTGCTTGTCAGGTGCTAGAATCCACCATATCACACACACACTCAAGTCTCTTAACAACAGGTACTGTTATGACTCTGTCATAGTCCATGTTGGTGTGAATGACTTGAGATGTATCTCTCTGGACTATATGAAGAGAGACATGATTGAGATTGCTGAATATGTATCCCAGGCAGGTATGTCCCTAGTCTTAAGCAGCATCTTACCACCACCCAGAATGATACCTCAATACAAACAGAAAATGATTCACTTTAACAATGGCTTAGATTCTGGTGTCATTCCAAGGGGCTCCAGTACCTGACAGCCTGGGAGGACATGATTGACATACCATGACGCTTTACCAGAGATGACCTTCATCTGTCTCCTCTGGGCTTTAGGCTTCTGCCAAACGCTCTTGCCTCCCCCATAGTGCCTTTTTTCAGCAAAGTCATGAACACAAAATTACCAACATGAAAAATTCTTGTAAATGAAATTTAAAGGTCATGCTGCTAAATGCTACGAGTCTTGGCATGAAACTGCAGTCAGTGCAAGCATTCCTTGCCCTGGAGGATGCTGACATTTGTGCAGTCACTGAAACCTGGTTCAAAGGTGCAGAGAGCACCCCAGCCTTACCAGGTTACTCATCCTACCATACTTTCAGACCCCAAATGGAAGGCTACAAAGCTAAAGTAGGTGGAGATTCAGTATTTATCAAAGACATACACACCTCCAGGCTGGTCAAATGGTATGACGCACAGGAAACACTCCAAGTGCAGTTAACTGTTGACAAAACACCTATTCAAATCATAGCTAGCTACAGACCCCCAACCATGACTCAAGAGACCCACTCCACCTATCTGGACTTACTTGAATCCATCAAGATTCAACCCTCTACCCTGATCCTGGGTGACTTTAACTACCCAACCATAGAGTGGAACACCTATTCTAGCCCAAACATGAATGCCCAGAGATTCCTTGACTTCGTCAATGACAATGCATTTGATCAGCTGGTCGACACCTCTACGAGAGGTGAAAATATCCTGGACCTGGTCCTAACCAACATGAGTAGCCACTGTAGCACTCCTACAGTGTCATCCTCCTTGGTAAGATCGGACCATAAAGCAATCACTTTTGAAGTCACCATCTCCACTGACCCAACCCTTGTCAGGGTTAAATAAAAAAAAACCTTTCCAAAGCTGACTACAATCTCCTCAGAGCAGGTATAAGCAGCTTCACAGCCACCATCCCTTCAGTTGAAACTAGCACTAATGTCCAGGCCTACACCAAAAAACTATATGAGCACCTACATAGTTGTATGGACTCAGCAATACCTGCCAGGACCAAATCATCTTCCTCAAGGAAGAGTAAACCTGTCTGATGGGCAGCAGCAATAAAAAAACTCTATAATATAAGGAAAAAAGTGCTGTCCAGGGCCAAGAAGGAGCAGGTGCCAAGTTGGAAGCAATCTCTCCTTTGTCTGAACAAGCAAATAAGGTCACTGGCGAAATTCTCTAAGAACAACTTTGAGTCCAAATTGACCACATCCACCAATGACAATCACAAGGCCTTCTTCACATATGTCTGCAATCTCAAAGGCAACACCCAAATCTGCTCTACGTTTGTGGTCAAGAATACCACATGCACAAGCACCATAGATATAGCCAACCTGCTGGCAGACCAGTTAAGTGAAAACTTCACCCCCCTGTCCCCCCATTAGTAAACTAGGACATCTTCAACACCTGTCCCCCTCCCCTCATCACCAGGGTGCAGGTCATTAATGCCCTCTCAAAGGCAAAAAATACAGTCTCCATGGGACCTGATAACATCCCTGGCTGCATCCTACATGAACTCAGGCATGAGCTCTCAGCTCTGTTAGACACACTATTCAACCAAAGCCTGAGCACCGGCTTCGTCCCAGCTGAATGGAGGACAGCCACTGTCATCCCTCTACACAAAGGTGGAGCTTCCACTGACCAAGGCAGTTATAAGCCCATCAGCCTAACTAGCGTGATCTGCAAGGCCATGGAACACATTATCATGGACCTTATAAACAAGGACATTGGCAACCTCCAAATGCTTGACCCCACACAGTTTGGTTTAGTCAAAGGGAGATCATGCCTGTTAAACTTGGTTGACTTCTTTGAAACAGTCACCAAAGCCATGGATGAGTGGAAGATGGTGCATACCACCTACCTTGACCTAGCCAAAGCCTTTGACACTATTCCCCACTCGGACATAATAGATAAACTTTCCCAGCTAGGCATCAACCTGTATGTTACCAGATGGGTAGCTAACTGGCTCACTGATAGAACCCACTTAGTCAAAGAAGGGAAAGCCACCTCTAGTAGTAGACCTGTAACAAGCAGTGTACCCCAACGATCAGTCCTGGGGCCTCTACTGTTTGGGATATATTTTTCTGAGGTGCAAGCCAAAACCAGTGGTCTGTGGCTGACTAAGTTTGCAGATGACTGCAAACTGGGCACTGTCTTCAATTCCCCTAGTGATGTGAACATCCTCCAAGAGGGCCTTACATAAACTAATGACTGGTGCCAGAAGCATGGGCTCAAACTGATTGCCAAGAAATGCATGATTATCCCCTTTGGGGAAAATGTCATCCTCACTAATTATCACATTAATAACAATGTACTAAGCATGCAATTCACAATAAGCATGCATGCACATTCAATGACAGCACAAACTCAGGCAGGTTCCCTGTACCTAGTTGCGCAAACACGCGCAGACACACACACACACACACACACACACACACACACACACACACACACACACACACACACACACACACACACTCAAATGCACATTACTTAGCTAGGTCAGCAATCTAGAATGGGGAAGCTGCTTTGTTTTACCCTGCTCAAATTGCCACACAGAAATGCATTGGTGCAATGCCACTATTTAGTACTTTGTGCATTACTCTGCATGGATCTTGTGGGGTATAGATATTTGTGAATCACCATTCTAAAAAGTCCTCTGTGCAGGTCAGTATACCAGGATATGCAAGGGTCAAATTTTAATATGGCATGCCCAGTCCCAAGTGGAGCCTTAAACCATCAGAGCCCAGTACTGCAACCCTGCATAGCTGGGTGGCATGCTGTAGATGGGTTAGGAACCCCTGGTATGTTCTACCAAGCCACTTGTGCAGTGTTACATACTAAACAACCTGTATATAAACATCACCCCGGTTCTGCTTCATGCTTCTTCCCACATCTAGATTAATATTAGATTAACAACATGTAATGCAGAATTTACTCGTTTTGATGTGATGGATCCTTGGTAAAAATTGTTGGGATGGATAAATGCAGGAGTGCTTATACTTGATATGGACTTACTGCCATTATAAATTGCAGCGATTTGGAACATGGCAAAAGTTTTTAAATAAATATATTGTTTTAAAACTAAGTTTGTGGGTACATCTCCATGAATGTGGCCGAATGAGAATGAGGAGTCTGCATCAATGTGCATTTGTACAAGTATATGCTATTGAGAAAGTGCAGTTTGTGTGCTTCTGATATTTTTTATTGTGAAACATTAAAAGGGTGGCTGTAGCATTTATAATGTAATCTTTATTCAGGTCTCAAAGTTTCACATCTCTTAAATCACTTTCACATGCTGTTGCGGTCTTAGTACATTAGATCTTCCTTTGTCTTAGGTGGTCTGCGAACTTGTGAGGTTCTAAAAGAAAGAAAAACAGTGAAAAGGTGACTTTCTTGTTTGTTTGTGTGTACTTTTCCCACATTCCCTTTTCCCCTGTTTGTTTAAACCATAAGTATCATGTATAGATATGGGGAAGGTGGGGCAAGACCCACAAGAACAGGCAGAGAGGGGATTCAGCTCCCTACAGGAATGATTTTTACTGTTTGGTACAGTTTGTTATAATGATTTATTAGCTTTACAGTTCAGTTAAGTTTAGACACTTGTAGACACTACAGTTGTGATGTTTTGCCTTTTGACTAAGAGATAGCAATATTTCATAGTATATCTAACAGAAATTTTCCATTACTAGCATGAGTATTTATACTTGTTGAATCCCTATGGATACAATGCATCTCCTAGAACACTTACAAGACTGTGGTGTTACAATAAATTTAATGTCATTATGGTCTAACTGCGGTGGTGGTGCTGCGGTAGCATTGTCGCCTCACAGTTAGACGTTACCCGTTCAATTCTCAGTTAGAGCGTCTTCTGTGTGGCGACATGTGTGAATGGGCGTTCCTTCGTCGTAGGTTGTGTGTTAGGCCCGACAAGCCAGCACATAAAACTCTACTGCCAATCATTAGCGGACCGGAGTTCCGCTGTGGCGACCCCTAACTGGGAAAAGCTGAAAGACACAAACAAACAAATGGTCTGTAGACATGTTGTAATGTTATAGTGGCATCTGATGCCTTTTAGGAAACCTACACTTTTAACTTGAGACTCATGAAATACACTTCCCCTCCTTTTGTTCATATCTTATTGGTAGTATATCTAGTAAAATGGAAGATCCTCAAATGCAGTATTACATAACTATCAGTGCTTTTGTAGGGTCAGTCCTGGTGATAATTTTGATGGTGGGTGCACCCTCTAGTCAGAAAATATCTCTAAGCAATTGAGGTTGTTATATGCTTTAACTCTATTCTTACTTCATAAAAATAGATTTTTATTAAACACATCATGTGTTTCATCACTTAATTAAAAGGTAGCTGATATCTGCACTCAGCAAATTTCCCCCAAAATGCTCAATACCCTCCTTGATTAGTGTGTGGACTTCACTTTCAGAAACAACGCTGTCATTTTAAGAAATGGGTATCTTCACAGGTCTGAGCTACTTAAAGGGCAACTGGAGTTTACCCTTGTTAGTAAAGGACTTAACAGAATTTGTCCCGCACCAAGAGGATATTTCTCCAAGAACAATATTACACTACTAGTCTGGATTCTTACAAGCTCACTAAGAATGTCATTAATATGACATCTCCAACAATACTTTAAATAAGCAGTCCTCTGTCTTTTCAGTGTGTGTGGAGCAAAATTAAAATTCACTGATTTACATATTACACTTGGTTGAGTGTGTCCGAATTCCATATACATATAGTGACACAGCATCAACCTAGATACAAGAAAAAACATTTTACATATTATGGCATATATAATATAAACATATTTACACCTAAGGAAAAGTAATATCCAATAGTAAACTAGTGTTTTTTTATGCTGGGAAGAGTGACACGGAAGAAAAGAGGTTAAGCATTAGTAGGCAGACAGAGTAACAAGAACAGAACGTGGAACTGAAGATTCTATTACATTATGCCACGTGACATTTCATTTATTTACAAAAAGTTTTGTTGCATTCTTAACTTGTGCTTTTCATTATATACCCGAGGATGAATGGGAGTTTGTTTCAACCTTTGCCAGCAGAGACAGTAAGCACGTAGTCGATGTATTTATTTTTAATAATAAGGATCTGAATCAATCTATGTATTGGGAGCCTGCTGAATTTGCCTCCATTTCACGGTGTTAGGTAAAGAAGGGCAATAATCTGACTTCAGTAAGGTGTGCAAAAGTAAGTTATAGATATCAGGTGTAAGTTAGTCTCTTAACAGTTCCATTAACATAAGGGCAAACAGGGAGTCCTTCCATGGTGACTCTCAGCAAAATATACTACACTGTTGTAGGTCATTTCCATTGTATGCTTCAGGGGTGGTAATATACAAAATATACTACACTGTTGTAGGTCATTTCCATTGTATGCTTCAGGGGTGGTAATATATCAGTTATTAGATGTACTGATTATAAAAAGGATAGAAAAAGAGAAAAGTATTCAAAGCTACTCATTACCTGAGGGACTAGTTTAAAAATTGATGCATGATACCAATAACTCATATCTATAAATGAGATGTATTTGTATTTACTTGTGACTCGTTCAGACTTAGTCCCTCAAAGATTCAAGGTAAACTTTATTGCCATTTAGGACCACACATGTGTAAACCTAAATGAAATTATGAGTATCAGCTCACCATGAGAGTACAGAAGAAGCATAGGATACCAACAAGTAAAGGAATTACAGACTGACTATGCCACAAGAACACAGGAAAAAAGCTAACCCCACTATGTAGTCATATAAATACTGTACAGTAGCAGCATGACAGGTAAGGTTGGTTATTGCACATGAACTAAAATTGTCACTCCTTATGTATTATTACATAAAGCAAGTAACAGACAATTGCACTTGAATGTAGTAGCATAGACTAGATTCAGACCTGCTGAATCTAGCTTGGTTTGTATAACCTGAGCACTAATCCAGGCCATCTTTTTTTTGGGAGAAGTTTCCCCTGCACCCTAGTGGCAGGAGTGTGCAGCTGGAGCTTGTTTGATTGAAGACTGCTGGAATGGGGCTCAGTTTTGAGCTTTTTTATTGGTTAATGTGTTTAAATCAATTTGCTCATTTGCTACTGTTATATTAAAAAAAAGTTCTAGCTTGTTTTACCGCCTTTCCTGTTACTACAGTAGTCCAGATACAGATTTGCTGTATTCAGGACTGCATGTTTCTGAGTTCCCCATACCTTTCTGTAATAGAGGGAAGCCTCTCAGCTTATCAGTGGGAATGGTAAGCACTAGGTAGCCTATCTACCAAAAGAGGAGTGGTTTCTAGCTCCCTTTCAACTTTCTGCTTTAAAAGCCTGTGTTTGCACGGGTTTGCGCGCCGTGCAGCTCCACTAAGCTAGGGTAAAGTATTACTGGTGCCAGAAAGTGTGCTCTTCAATTTTTCCCTTAGATCATCTTGCTAGTTCTCTTCTGTCTTGCATTTAACTAGCTTATTCACCTAGCTCTTCATCTGGTTTCTTGTAGCAATTATTGTAGCACACATAAGTGTTAACAGCACTAAACATCCTATAAGGAAACAGCTCCAGTACTTATTAATAATGACCATCCCTCCTGGCATGTCTTAAGGTCAGTTCCCTGTGCTTTCTCCTATTAGCCTGGTGAACTTGGGCATTCTGAGGCAGTGTAGCAACTGCCTCATGTACACAGACAACTCTCTCTTCTTACGTCCCTACACTCGGACTTGTAAGAGATGCACTTATATATCCAAACTGGAAGACATGCACTCTCCAGCCAAGACAGGAATAGCTGATCAAGAGGAGATCAACACCTGCACCACACCGTATGGAATGCATAGCCCTCCAGAACACTCACCATCACAGCTCTCACATAAAAATACAGACTACACACCCACCTTCACGGATGCTCTCAATAGAAGTCTACCCAAACAGCAGAGACCTGCAAATCAGAAATGCACTCGACCACGACAACACAGCACAAATCACAAGACACATAGCTCACCTACACAGTGTGCCCCTCAACCTAAGCCCCTAAGACAAAACAGCTTGCCCAATACACTAATCATAAGTAACTCAATAGTGAGGCACACTGCTGTCCCACTCACTAGGTTGAATAAGGAGAAGGTAGCAGTCAACTATCTGTCAGGTCCCAGGATCTGACACATTACACATGCACTCAGGTCACTCCACAACAAGTACAAGTATGAGTCTGTCATTGTCCATGTGGGTGTGAATGACCTAAGACGTACCTCCCTAGACTACATGAAAAAAGACATGGAGGAGGTTTACAATCACATAGTCAATCGCACTGTGTGCGATTAACATATGTGCGTAAATCAGGTAGTAGAACCATTAGTACGAGTACTATATTGTCAAACCTTACAATAGCAAACAGCCGCTATAGCAAGGTTTGACAGTGTAGTGCAGATCGTACAATAGTGGGGATTGGGAAATGTACCTTTTCCTCAGTGTAGTGCGATCTCAGAGTTTGTATATATAAGTAGAGGGTGTGGGGGTCACAGCCCCCCAAATGGGGGTGCAGGAGGGCTTTCCCCCTGCAAAACATGTTAAAATATGTTTAGCGACTATGAGCATTTCAGTGAAGTTGAAATGTTTGCATTCGACTTCACTGAAATGCTCAGTTCTGCATTTACTGTGGTCGGTATTTTGATTTCCGAACATTTTCTTCAGATATCTGTACTTTAGGCCACATTAGTGTCAAACATGTGATAGTAAACCCATGGAGGAGCTCTCGGATTATGTGGCCAGGCAGGTATGACCTTAGCCCTGAGCAGCATCCTACCGTTGCCCAAAATGATAAAGCAGTACAAGCAGAAAATGATTGACTTCAACAATTGGCTAAGTTTCTGGTGTCATTCTAAGGGGATCCAGTATCTGTCTGCTAGGGATGACATGACTGACAGACCTCGATGCTTTGCCAGAGATGGCCTGCATCTGTCTCCCCTAGGTTTCCAGATTCTGGCTAAGGCTCATGCCACCCCTATAGTGCCTTTTTTAGGCGGTGTTCCAAAGACCAAATTACCACAGTAATAGCTATAAATAAATGCAATATGAGGGTCTTATCGCTGAACACTAGAATTCTAAATCTCAAGATGCACTCACTCGAAGCACTCTTCAAAATGGAGAACATCGACATTTGTGCTGTAACAGAGACCTGGTTTAAAGCAGCAGAAAGCACCCCTGCACTACCAGGCTATAACTCATTCCACACCTTTTGGCCCCAGAAAATGGACCGAAGCTCCAAAGGCAGTGGCGTCTCCTTATTCATAAAGGATATGCACACCTCCAGACTAGTAACCCAGCATAATTCATTGGAGATACTTCAGATGCAACTAACAGTGGGTAAGATGACGATTCAGGTCGTAGCCTGCTATAGGTCCCCAACCATGTCCCAAGACTCTCATTCCATGTTCCTAAGCACCCTGCAAACTATTAGTGTCCAACCCAACACTCTCCTACTGGGTGACTTCAACTACCTCTCCATCAACTGGGAAAACTATTCCTGTACCAATACACTTGCCCAACACTTCCTGGAATTCATTAATTCCAATGCGCTGACCAGCTTATTTTTACCCCCACTAGAGGAAACAACATCCTTGACCTTGTTATTACTAACATAGGCAACTGCTGCTCCACACCAATAGTCAATTCCTCCCTGGTTAGATCCGATCACAAACTAATCACCATGGAAATCCACATCTCACCCACACCACCAGCAAAGGTAACCACCATGAAAAACTTTTCCAAAGCTGACTTTGGGCTCCTAAAAACAGAGATGGCTAACTTCACGGCACCCATGCAAATGGAAAATAGGTGCATGACCACTGAATCATACACCAATGCAGTATACGAACACGTACAGAAATGCATGGAACTAGCCATACCCAACAGAACCAAGATGCTCTCCTCCAAAAAAGGGAAGTCATTCTGGTAGTCCCCTGCCATTAATAAACTCTACAACAGAAGGAAAGAAACTGTTGCAGAAAAAGGTGATGTCCCAAGACTGGATAAACTCCCTTATTAGCCTCAACAAAAAGTTGAGATCCCTCATCAAAACCTCTAAAGCTAGC
Source organism: Protopterus annectens (assembly GCF_019279795.1). Classification (NCBI taxonomy): domain Eukaryota; kingdom Metazoa; phylum Chordata; order Ceratodontiformes; family Protopteridae; genus Protopterus; species Protopterus annectens. The sequence continues at coordinate 813,960,833 of NC_056725.1, forward strand.
TATGATGGCAGAATTGCAGCAGACATTAAAAACAACCACAATGCCTTCTACAGTTATATCAAGAATCTCCATGGCAATACCTAGATTTGCTCTGAGTTACTGCACAATAGCACCTCCTATACTGAGCCAACAGATATTGCCAACATACTGGGCAACAGATTCAGTGCCACCTTTACCCTTCTCTCCCCCCAAAAGGACCAATAACAATACCGGAAGAATGCCAGGCACCCAGCACTACTGCAGCACAGGTTAAAGCTGCATTGTCCAAGGCCAAAAATACAGCTTCCATGGGACCCAACAATATCCCTGGATGTGTTCTACATGAACTACAAGTGAACTGGCACCACACCTGTGCGCCATGTTCAATCACAGCCTCACCTCAGGCTTTGTCCTTACAGAATGGCACACTGCTATAGTCATCCTTCTCCATAAAGGGAAGCGACTACAGACCCTGGGAACTATTACTCCATTAGCCTGATGAGTCTGATATGTAAGGCTATGGCACACATCATCATGGACCTAATTAACAAGGATATAGGGAATCTACAAACTCTGGATCCCACGCAATTTGGTTTTGTGAAGGGTAGATCATGTGAATGAGGGCAAGGCAGTTCATACCACCTACCTCGATCTGGCCAAGGCCTTTGATACCATTCTCCACTCAGGAATTATTGATTGACTCAGCAAACTAGGCATCAACCCCTATATCACTAGGTGGGCTGCAAATTGGCTCACAGATAGAACCCACAGTGTGAAAGTAGCAGACTCTAAGTCAGACTGCCGACCAGTCATAAGTGGAGTCCCACAAGGATCGGTCCTGGGTCCTCTCCTGTTTAGTATTTATTTCTCAGAAGTCCAGGCCAATGCGGAGGGCTCTGGCTGACCAAGTTCACCGACGATTGCAAGCTGGGAACCATTATTAACTTCCCAAGTGATATCGACATCCTACAGAAAGGCCTCACTGAGACCAGCAACTGGTGTTGAAACCATGGCTTTAAGCTTAATGCCAAAAAATGCATCATCATTCCCTTTGGGAAAAACTCAGTTCCCACTAATTCCCCATTGATGGCAGCCTGCTGAACACTGAAGGTGTTATAAGAGATCTGGGGACACAAGCTGATAGCAACCTCTCCTTCAACCACCACATTGCCACTGCGGTCAGAAAGTCCTTCTTTGTGGCACATCTCATTACCAAGGGTTTTGCATCCATAAAGAAAGAGGTCATCATCTCTCTCTGCTCTTCCCTCATTAGACCAATCATCGAGTATAATGCCCTATTTGGCATGTACCTCACTAAGCACCTGCAACAGCTGGAAAGGCCACAAAAGTACCTCACGAAGAGGATCATAGGCCTTAAACACATGGCCTACATGGACAGACTAAAAAAACTCCAGCTTTTCTCTGTCTCATATCATCTATTAAGAGGCGATCTCTGCTTGACCTACAAAGCAATGTCTGATCCAGCCATGTTACAAATGTTACACCTAAAATATCCCAGTCCCTCAGCACCACATGCTACAGGGACCTCAACCTCATTACCACAATTAAAAGAATATGCTGGAGGGACAGGTTCATAACCCAGAGACTGCCCATGCTCTGGAATAGACTTCCCATGAATGTCAAGCAGAGAACCTCACTGGCCCTTTTCAAGAGAAATCTTGATGACTGGATGGGAAACAGAAAGTTCACCCTGGGGATTACTCCAGTTTCTCTACTTGATAGAGGCACCGGGAACTAACGGCGGCATGATGCCAGGACATTTCTATGGGCTATGCTTGTAAAGGCTACAGGGCCATTGGCCTAGTACACATCTATGAACCTATGAAATATGGCGCATGCCAAACAAAACACTGTTATTAAGTTAATTTGTGCTGGAGTCACTGAGGCGTCTGTCCAAGTTAATAAGTCTCATCACCATCAGGTAGAAGCTGTTAATGAATCTGGAGGTCCTGCTGTGAATACTGCGGTACCTCCTGCCAGATTACAGTTGAGTAAACTAGCCAAGTGCGGGGAACGAGGAGTCATTAAATATTTTGTGAGCTCTTTTAAAGCTCCTTGCTTTGAATAGCTCTTAGGGTGATGGTAGACTTGTGCCCATGATTTTCTCAGCAACTCCCACCACTATTTATAGCTTCTTGCTTTCAGCTACTGTACAGTTCGCAAACCAAACAGTAAAGTTACAGGTGAGAATGCTCTCAATAGCTCCTCTGTAGAAGGTGGAGAGAACTGTACATGGGAGCTTTTCTCTTTTGAGCCTTCTCAGAAAGTGGAGACATTGATGGGCTTTTTTGACCAACTGACCAGTATTCACAGTCCAAAAGAGATCCTCTGAAATGTGTACTCCTAGAAATTTTGTATTTTAACCCTTTCCACCTCTTCACCATTAATCTTGAGCAATGAGTGAACAGTTGACCTTTTCCTGAGGTCAGTGATGATTTCCCTTGTTTTATTGATGTTCAGGTCTAGGTTGTTTCTCATACACCAGTCAGTCAGAGAGCTGTCTATGTACTTCCTCAGCTACACCCAAAACATAAACTGTGTGAAATCTGATGTATAGTTATATAGTTATATTATACAATAGCTTATGAGAAGTAAATGGAATTACAGCATTTCTACAGCTGACATAAAATTAAAGCAAGAGGTTATTCTGTAATAAGTCCCACTGAATTATTATAACTTCTACAGGCCTCAGCATCTTGAACTCCAGAAGAAAAAACAACTAGGTAATAAAGTTTCATGATTTATTATCTCACATGGCCAGACATGTGATGCCTGTAACAAAACACAGTGACCTTTCACACATCTGGCAGGAAAAGTACAGTTTTGTACCTACCATAAATGTAGATGTTCGAGGATCCATCCAGTCAGAACTATAACTAAGTCCGGCCGTCCTGTCCAGTCGGGTAGAATACCGAGTATGGTCCAGGGTACTCCAGGCGCCGACCCGGCGTCATATCAATCTTCTCTTTAGATGTCAGAAGACATCGACTCTCAGTCTTTTCCAACCAAAAATGTCGAAGACCCTGAAACAATAAAGGCCAAAATCAAAACTCCAAACATACATAACCCAAAAAATATGTACAATATACAACATTGAGGGAGGGGAAGGTCCCTGCAACTGCAGGCATACAGAGGATCCTGAACGGGGGTAAATTTATGTGCTAAAACTGTATCATGTTCTTCATTCCACATTGCTGCAGTCTACACTCTTGGGTATGTTCTTCAGCACTATTAAGGGAGGTTTCAAGCAGAGTAGATAAAAGCAGCAGAGAGGCTTGCAAATCACTTAAAATAGCAAAACGACAACATGCAAAATAACTTAGCAGTGATATGCTGAAGGAGGTGCTTATACTAGGGGAAGCACTAGCTGCCCAAAAAGTATGCCTTTGCTGTACCCCCGCTGCCCTGTATTAGAGTGCCACCCCTTCTAGTGGAATGAGAGTGAATGCCTAGTGGAATGAGCCCTATGCAGATGGAATCTCCTTGCTGCAGTCAATGCAATGTAAAAACCAAAAATACAGTTAGTCCACCTAGAGGCCAGCCCTTTGACTGAAAAGACAAGCAAAATCCTTGCAAAGACTGAAGCAACTCTGAATAGTCCTAAAAAACTAGTCCTAAAGCAATAATTGTGCATGTACCCCTGTGTGTAAATTCTGCAAATCATTTCCCCTTGATTTTGAGGATCTGCATAAAAAGTTAGCAAATGAATAGTTGGTTTAAAAAAGCAACTTAAAACCAAAGGCAGGCGACATAAAAAGAGTTAATGCGTAAATACTAAAATCCAAAAAAAAAAAAAAGAGCCCATAAAGGACCTGCAATGCAACAAAACCCTTACAGAAGTGTGGCATGACAAAAAAAAGCAGAGATGACACAGAGTATTTCAATCAGCAGCAAACAGCAAATCAAAAGAGTAACCAGTAGTTTTTCCAAACACAAATGGAGATCAAGGAGAGGAGGGCTTGGAGATCTTATATTCTTTTTGCCTCTAAGAAATTGCTTGAACACACAAGGATGCGTTACTTCTCTGCATTTGCACTTTTAAAAACTGTTTGAGGTAGTGCTTCCCTAATCACATTTAAAACACAGGCTTCCAGTTGAACAAGAGAGTGCTTCAAAAAGCTTGGAGTGAAGGTGTAGCTTGAGAGTGAAGAGGTGATATGAGCAGTGAGATGTCAGGTAAGGACAACAAGTGTGGTCCCTCTGGTAAGGACCATGTTGCTTCTTTACCCTGGATGAGGGAAATGTGCAGGGCTGGCAATTCTGGCCAATCTGGCTGATTAGCATCATCCTTGACTGTCTTGTCTGACCTTAGTGGAAGCCAACTGAGAATTGGGCAGAGGTGGAAGAACTTTCCACGAACTGAAAGAACTTGACATGAAGATTTGTTTTGTGCTTTGAAAGCTGTGTGTTTTGTGCAGTGTGTGTGGCAGCTGGTGGTTTAGTGGAGAGCGAACAGATGGAATTTAGGTTCCCCATATATGAGTTGAAATTGATGAACATCTTTTTTCCATGATGATTCTGTTTCCATGGGTTGATCCTGCTTTTGTGCTCTGTGCTGCGGTTCTGTCCTTGCTGCCCTGAGTGAGTGAAGACCTTTAGTGATAAGTTGACTGCTTAAAATCAATGCTTGCTAAATTGCACAATTGGTGTTCCCAATTGTGTGTTTGTTGATTTGTTTGTTTGTGTTGTCTGTTAGAATTCTGCACCTGTGGTGTGGGAGAAGGAAAGCCTGAAGCCATTAATGCAAACTGAAGCCATTAATGCAAACTGGACTGCTTGATGATGCTGTGATGAGTCTGGCAGGCCACTGTCTATGTATCCACTTTCCATTTAGATGAGCTCCCAAGCTATGTCTGCTATGCATGTGTCGTTAGAATGACTCTGACTAAGCCTCTGGCGGGAGGGGTCACAGAGGTGACATTCCTGGGTGACATTCCACCACAAAAATTCCTTTTTCATGCAAGGTATTATTTGAATGATGTCAGTGTCCAAATCTGGGTGTGGCAGTCATTTTACATTTTTACCATACCAGCTTTTTCCTCATATGCAGCATTGCATTGGGAAGCACCAGAAGATAGAGACCAACCCTAAGGCTTGAAGGAGACTGTCCTTACAGTCAGCGACTGAAAGAAGATGATAGGTGAGTAGTACTTGAAAGATTCTTTTTTTTTGGGGTTAAAAAAGGCCATCTGGCTGGCTGCTGTATTCTCACACCCAGAAAGCACATGTCTTGAGAGTATACCCTATTTCTTTTTTTCTGCTATGAATACCCTAAAGCTGTAGAAGATCTTCATATTATTGACATGGTAGAAGATCTTTCCTTTTCTTGAGCCAGAATCAGGCAGTCGTCCAAGTACTGCCGCCAGGAGAGAATGAACTGGCAGCTGTAAAGGCAAGTCATTGGGTCTGCTTCAGCTAAATTCTGATCTCTCAACCAGGCGTCCCTCCGAAGAAGCCCTCATGGCTGAACCTTCACACCCACCCCCCCCTGAGACAGTTTCGGGTCTCTGCCCTAGGACTTAAAAGATACTTGTGAGAGCAGGCACCCTATAAAACCTATCCGTTTAACTGGGGCAGGAGGCAAGACCTTCCCATTTAAAATGCTCCTCATGGAATGCAGAGTGTCTTCAGCACTAGAAGCTCCGAGCATTGCTCAAAACGGACTCAGAAGCCTCCGAGCATGCTCAAAACTCTCTTGGAGGAAGAGGAGGCTCTAACCACCTTAGGAAGAGAGGAAGAACAGCCACCTGAGAAGCCCAACAGTAAAGCTGTCTCCTCCTGAGACTTTTGGAAACACCGTTTGTTGAGCACAAGGGCGGCATCAACAACGTCGTGCTCAGGCCTAAACAAGGTACACACAAATGGTGGTAATCCCTATGAGGTATCTGTTTCCCAACTTTTGACATCCGGTTAAATAAATAGGGAGGAAAAAAAAAAAAAAATAATCCAGCGGGTACTTAGCCAACTTTGATTACCATAAAAAAGACTGCAAATATGGAGGATGGATGCGCGTCGCGCTGTTAGTACCGATGTACGTCAGTAAGTCTAATGCGCCACCGATGTCAGCCATATACTATTCGGGCCGACTGCTACATTCTCTGTCTGAAGTGCAGGTTCCAGTCAGCAACTTTTTAAACCTCCTCACAATAACTAAACTAATTAAAAACTAAATTAGGTGTAGTGGTCAGCACTGCTGTCTCACAGCTCTTTTGACTTATTCAGCTGTCATCTGGGGCACCTTCTGCATGAAGTGTGAAGTCTACAGGTCCTCCCTGGGTTCATGTGGGATTTTGTTAAACAACCCAAACACTTAAAATTAGGTGAAATAGCAATAATCCAAAATGCCTGTACATATGAGCTTATGTGTTAGCAACTGTGTGTGTGTGTGTGTGTGTGTGTGTGTGTGTGTGTGTGTGTGTGTGTGTGTGTGTGTGTGTGTGTGTGTGTGTGCGTGTGTGTGTGAGAGCGAAAAGCAAACAAATCTGTTAGGGGAAAAACATCTCTTCTTCTTCTTTCAGCTTTTTCCCAGTTAGGGGTCGCCACAGCGGATCACCTGTCCGCTCATTATTGGAAGTGGAGTTTTACAGTGTCGAGTTGCCAGCCCAGCACCCAACCTTCCACAGAAGCCACACACATGCAGGCAGTCATGCCTATGGCCAATTTAGAGTGTCCAATCCACCTACAGCATGTCTTTGGGATGTGGGAGGAAACTTAGAGGAAAAAATATAAAAAATAAAAAATGTACAATAAGCTGGTTGCATAAGTGTGCACACCCTTAAACTAATACTTTATTGAAACACCTTTTGATTTAATTATAGCATTCAGTCTTCTCATTTTCCAGATTTTCCAGACATTTACTCAGTTGCCTGCTACAAAAAAACATGGTTTGCAGAGAGTTTACAAAGTATCAAAGGGGTCTCATTGTTGAAAGGTATCAGTCAGGAGAAGGGTACAAAAAATTTCCACAGCATCGGATATACCATGGAACACAGTGAACACAGTCATCAAAAAGTGGATAAAATATGGGACGTTGCAAAGAACTGGACATCCCTTCAAAATTGATAAAAAGACAAGATGAAAACTGGTCAGGGAGGCTGCCAAGAGGCCTACAGCAACACTGAAGGAGCTGCAGAAATTTCTGGCAAGTACTGGTTGTGTACTACATGTCTTCTGCATGGAGACATGCGTGAATGGGCGTACCTTCGTTGAAGGTTGTGCATCAGGCCTGGGAAGCCGGTACGTAAAAATCAACTGCCAATCATTAGTGGACTGGAGTTCCGCTGTGGCGACCCTTAACTGGGAAAAGCCGAAAGACACAAACAAACTGGTTGTGTACTACATATGACAACAATCTCCCGTATTCTCCATATGTCTGGGCTATGGGGTAGGGTTGCAAGACAGAAGTCTTTTCTTACACAGAAAAACATCCAGGCCTGGCTAAAATTTGCAAAACAATATATCAAATCTCCCAAAAGCATGTGGAAAAATGTGTTATGGTCTGAGGAGACCAAAGTTGAACTTTTTGGCCACAATTCCAAAAAGTACGTTTGGTGCAAAAACAACACTTTGTATCATCAAAAGAGCACCTTCCCCACGGTAAAGCATGGTGGTGGCAGTATCATGTTTTGGGGTTGCTATTCTTCAGCTGGAACTGGGGCTTTAGTCAAGGTGGAGGGAATTATGAACAGCTCCAAATACTAGTCAGTTTTGGCCAAAAACCTTCAGGCATCTGCTAGAAAGCTGAAGATGAAGCGGAATTTCTCCTTTCAACATGACAATGACCCCAAACATACATACAAATCAACAAATGAATGGCTTCAACAGAAGAAAATTAAAGTTTTGGAATGGCCCAGCCAGAGCCCAGACCTAAATCCGATAGAAAATATGTGGGGTGACCTGAAGAGGGCTTTGCACAAGAGATGACCTCGCAATCTGACAGATTTGAAGCATTTTTGCAAGGAAGAGTAGGCAAATATTGTCAAGTCAAGATGTGCCATGCTGATAGACTCCTACCCAAGAAGACTGAATGCTGTAATTAAATCAAAAGGTGCTTCAACAAAGTATTAGTTTAAGGGTGTGCACACTTATGCAGCCAGCTTATTGTACTTTTTTATTTTTTTATATTTTTCCCATAACAGATTTGTTTGTTTTTCAGTTGAATTGTACTATAGGTCACATTAAAGGTGGGAAAAGTTTTGAAATGATTTATTGTGGTCTCATTTTTTTGTATCACAAAAACCTGGCATTTTAACAGGGGTGTGTACACTTTTTATATCCACTGTAGTATATTTTGTATGACAAGACATTTAGTGAAAGGTGATGGAACAGGAATATATAATTAACAGGTGACAAAGTCTACTATCACACAAAAAGGAACAATTATTTTCATGTTTAGACAGTTCAAAAAGAACTAAACTGACCTACAAAGCATATTATTTAAGGTTATTCATTAGATTGAATGATGTAACACTCCCATCTTGGTTGAGTATGGATTTGATTTCAGCAAGTAAGTGTGTCATTCATGTTTTGTACTAATTTTAATTTTTTAACTGCTTAAAGTTACAAAATGTTGCATTTTTACAGGTCTCATACACTAGTTTTGCATGCATTATCCAGTGAGAAATGAAATGTGAACTCTGTCATAAAACATTAAAAGAGGTAAGCCTTTAACTTAAGCATCTTTTACAGGGAGAAGGAGAAAGTTCAAGGTTTGCTACAAGAAAAGCATGGCAATTTTATGAACTATGGGGAGCTAGAAAAAAAATATTCAGAGATAATTATTCACAGAAGGAGTAGTACGTGACCAAATTATTTTAATGGGGTGTTTTTTATTACAAGGTGTGGTCAGATTAAAAAATGCATGAATAGATACTAAGACATTAAAGAGCAAATATTTATGATCAATTTATGTGTCAGGCACTTAGAAAATAAAAAAAGTGTGGTAGGAGGATATGGTCTGATGGAAATGCAAGGAAGAAAATTTGGATAATTTACATATCTGGTGGTACTGCAGGGTAGTGAGTAACTTGTGGAAAGACATGTGGAACATTCAGTTGGAGGTCCCCAAGAAGGAGGTCTGAAATATGTAGCTATTCTGTGGATTTGGGGTGACAGAGCACATCTTCAGTAGAGTAGGGAGGATAGAGTTGTGTTTTCCTGATGATTGGAATAAGAAAGTAACAACTAAAGGCTGAAAGGAAATAAGCCTTCAATATAATTATAATAAAAATATACAAGGGAGGGTTAGGAAGGTGGTTGTAGGAAGGTAAAAGTCACTGTGCTTGGACACTAGAAAGAAACGGTGGGATATAGAAAAATGGGGCTTGATGATAGGTAGGAAGGCTGGGGAGATGGTGATGAAAGAGAAGAGGCAGTGTCTTTGCTAAATCTCCTTGATGAACACTCTCAATGGTTGGACTTTATGTTTGCAATTTATGGGATTTGTGTTTTATAAGACATGACACTTTGGAGATAGAGGACTTGGATTAGATGTCTTTGTTTCATCAAAAGTTTTATCAGATGTGTGACATCCCCACTCTGGGCCAGTAATCAAGGAGCCTGAATCCTCACCACTGACACTGGAGAGGCATTTTCACATGGAATACAAATGGATGCATTTGGTATTTCCAGATACAGACCTCTCTGCATCAAGCACAATTTCTGTTAATAGCACACAGGGAACAAAGTCAGCCCGGGGTCTGGATTTCTGTCTCTCCCCATGTCCCCAGTAAGGCTTCTCACTGGCACAGCTATAGGGTTAGGTCGTCAGATGAGTGTCCAAGCCAAGTCCTCCAGTACCCTCTCTGTGAAACCAGTGCTTCGTGTTCCTGTTCCAAGTAGTTCACACACACACACACACACACACACACACACACACACACACACACACACACACAGTCTTTAAGATTTAATTTTCACACACACACACACACACACACACACACACACACACACACACACACACACACACACACACCTGGGAAAAGTTGACAAGGATTACCCCCCCTACCAACTCCGCCCACACTGTAAGGTAGAGTCATTCCCACCAGTCAGTTATTCTAAGACTTTTAAAAGGGTATCCAATTATACTGAGTGAAATTAATATTAATACAAATGGTAATATTGACCAAACAGACAGGATTTCTGGAGTGGCCACAGTTATCTCCAAATAAATATATGCTTTGGACTTTTAAAAGGGTATCCAATTATACTGAGTGAAGTTAATATTTATACAAATGGTAATATTGACCAAACAGCCAGGTTTTCAGGAGTGGCTACAGTAATATCCAAATAAATATATGCAAATAGTCTCAAAATTTAAATATTTCTCTAAAAGGACCAGCCACGATGAGAAGTTTAAATAAATTTAATAATAAATAATAAAAGAACAAGAAAATACTAAATACATATTTACAGTAAACCCCAGAATTTCAGACACAGGAAATAAATAACACAGCTGGCAAGATTAACATAGTTACAGAAAAACAGTACTTAACTATTCTCACTACATTTTCCTGACTAATCTAAAGAGTACTGGTCCCAGTTCACTAACTAGTGCAAGGCAAGATGAAGTGGGTGAGTGGTCTTCCTCCTTTGTCAGATTTCAAGAACAGACTGCTGCTGAGACTTCAGTCTCCTCTAATATTAAAACATTATTTCTGTACAAAATGATATCACATACATCTGGTCATCTGACTTCTGGTTCCCACACTATCAACAACACTAGAAGCTGCCAGGATTTTAGCATCTACATGCCAATAATTCACACACAAGAGCATTGCTCAGATCTGGTGCAGCTGCTGAAAGTCATAAAACTATAAAACACTTCCCTTCTTCCTACAAGAGTTAATAAACCATACTTCTTATAGACATTGCTTCTCTTGCATCATTAAAAATTGTGGGACAACATCTTTATGGTTTAGGCCCAGTAGTTTAATTTTCTTACTATTTCTGAAGTTTGAGATTAACCTCTTCCAGTATCCTCTGTCAAAACATATACATTTAATTCAGTTATTTTAATACATGTACATGCTTTTTCTTTCCAGCAGGGCACACTGTTGATACATTTTAATGCAAGCAACTTTACAAATAAATTTTTAAATACAATCATCTGCACAAATTAGTTTGATACACAAATGGCATATACATCCTTACAAAACTCCAGCTAGCTGTGCTGGCATATGTTACACATCCACTGCCCTACTTCTCCTGGCATGGCTGGCAATACCTCCTATTGTACAATATGTTTGTGATGTTTTATTTTTTTATAATTAATTTAAGGTTAGAAGGAATGATGAGGCAGGTCTAAGGTGAGCAAATCTGGAATAAATTGCCATTTTCTGCCACTAGAACAATTTTTATAATATCAGTGTCAAATGTACTGATTTTATCACTTGTCCCCCTTCACAGTACTTGTTATCATTTATGTCTGTAATACAATAAAATAAACAGCATTCTTATATGTATGTATGTAGAAAAATAATAAAATCTTCTGGAACCACTATAGCACCAAATACACAATGCACAAAAGCACAATGGATAGAGACAGTTTATTTGCAACTATTACAGTTTCACAAACAGCTTCATCAGGTTAAATAAAACTACTTCAAACAAATGTAAAATCATTATATATATATATATATATATATATATATATAAAATGAAATCACATGACCATTGAGCCCTTTGATGTAACTGTTGTAATAAAGGCTTTAAAGTGACATATCCATTTATTCCAGGTAAAACATGTACTTTTAACCTCAATATCCACTTGTATTTCTCTAATTCAGTTTTTAATATTAAAACTCCCCCATAAAGAATCATTTAACACTGATAAAATCATACATTTAAAATAAAATGTGCATGACCAGATTGTTCAAAATGTTTATAAAGTGCATTAGAAACTATCTTCCTATGGATCTCGGACAAATGGCTACTAATACGGTCCTTCAGCATGATGAACCTGTTTGTGAAACTATAATAGTTGTGAATAAACTGTTTCTATCCATTGTGCTTTGTGTATTCGGTGCTATAGTGGCTCCAGAGGATTTTATTATTTCTCTTGTTTCTTCTGTGGATTTCCTGTGGATTTACCATCGGATTTTATCTTTTTTTATTTATGTATATATCTAAGCATGTATGAATGTATGATTGTATATATGTATGTATATATGTATGTGTTATGCATTGTATGTATGCATGTTTGTTTGTATACTTTGAATTAACAGGGAATAATATTATCTCCTCCTAGTTTAGTGTTTAGTTCATTCATTTCCTTTTAATCTGTTTGATTTTGTTTCTGTCTTCCCCAGGCCATTCTCTTTGTTATCACTTAGATAACATCAAGCAGACAAAGACAAAGCAATAAAAAGGCAACAAAGTGCTTGGTTATCTACTCCAGGACAGAGATTCCAGTACTAAAGAGGCAGCACTCTCACTCTTACATACAGGTGAGACCACATCTAAATAATTGCGTGCACTTTGGGATATCCTACAAGGAGAAGGACATGAAACAGCAGGAGAGTCTACAAATGGAAGTCACAAGCGTCTCAAGGGAATGGAGAAGAAAGAGTCAGAACAGCAAAGGAACTGCTGGATCTGAACTTACTAGAAAGAATAGAATAAGAGTGGAAATTATAGATGACATAGGTGCTCAATGCAAAAAAAAGTGAAGTAGTCTGAGGTACAGTGGCAGAAGATGTAGAAAAGGCCATCAGATGCACATGGGTGACCTCTTCTTAACCTTGACATTTAGAACCTGCTATTTCACTGAATTGTACATTCTGAGTGGGTCATGGCTGCACATCTGCAGAGGACTTTAAGAAAGCACACAATGGATGGAAAGATTAGGCCAAACATGGGTGGTACAAGTACCAGCTACATACTGGACACAGATACAAGATGCAGACTAGACAGATATATTGTATCCTACACATGTCTCAGTATGTTATTTATTTGAATGTTTCTCAAAACACACCTCGCAAAATAAACAGATCACGGAATCAGGGTGTTTGGTTTCTTTCGGTTTTAATTTTTGTTTATCCACTTTTGTTCATCCCCCCAAAAATAACAAATTGAGATATACTGAGGCCGTATACACTGAAGAAGCAGTTATATGCTTAATCAAGATCATATATAAATGTCCATAATCATGGGGAATTGAAAGGAATTGCATGAATGTCATTATAAAGTTGATTGGATAGAATATCTGTGAAAGTATGGAGGATTAGAAAACATTTTGTTAAAGGAAAATATCTGATAGCTGGAAGAAGTTAAAGCAAAGGAATCAGTACAAAACTATGAGGAAGATAATATCATGACCAAAGGGTAAAACGTGTGTAAACATTAAATGATGAAGATAGCATATTGTATGTATGGAAGGGAGGTCCTCATGCCTAGCAGTCTTCAAAATGTAAAATACATAAATTATTCTGAATAAACAGATTATTTTGAATAACAAATCAACATGTCTGTCTGTCTGGAATACAGATGTTGACATAATTAAAGTGTTTTTGTAAGTTAGAATTGACTTAGTGAAGCCATTATGTAGGAGGAAAGAAAGTCAGATGTACTGACAAGGTAGTAGTCAGCCATTGCTGTGCATTTTTCAAAGGATTTGGGTTTCATTTTGAAAAAAACATAACAGTTTTTAAGGTTCTAGTAAATCTAGTGTCAGTCCAGCACTGTGGCAACTGGCATATCAGTTCCTTGTAACCCTCCTACCCTTATACTAAGAGTATGTAAAATTGATGACCATGAAAACAGAGTAAAAGACTTAAAGAGTTTAGCATTCATGTTGGACGTTAGGAGGAAAAAAAGTTATGTAAGAGGTATATTCAGCTGTATTAAAAAATTTAAAAGGTTTTCATCAGAGCAGCCTTTTTTAGACAAAAAAAAAAAAAAAAAAAAAAAAGGTGCCCAAAATGGCAGCACAGTTCAAAAACAAGAAGAAAGATGCTCAAGGATTAAGAAATCCTCCAAAGAAAAGGTAGTACAATAGTGGTGTTTTTACTAGCCAGAGTAAAAGCTGATTCTTCAGTTTATTGCATTGATAGCGATCATCAGGAAAACATTTGGTCACATCTGTTCTTCTCTGGGTATGACACTGGCTATCTTGAGTTCTGTCAAAGTTCAGTCATCTGGCAGTGTACATGTATGTTAAGTCTCCTCTTAGGTGGTTAGGTGGGCACTCAATATCTCCTTATATGATGACCATCCCCCACTGTTTACATCAGTGAACCAAACGTCAAGACAGCTTGGCCTGGCTAACATTTGCAGCCTTATAGTCATGTGATAACTTGTGTTGTCTAGCACTAAAATGTCTTCTTGACTTCTTATTCACATGCTTAAATTGCTGGCTCTTTACTGTGCGCATCAGATTAAAGTGACTCCAATCAGGATCTTGAAATATGATTTAGGAAAAATATTAGTGGCAGTGAAGCAGTGGCTGTAGGAACTGTATTTTAGTGGATGAGAAAATAAAATTGCTTTTTTTTCTACAGAGTTTCCAGCCCTGCTAGTCCATTAGTGACTTGATAATGGGAAGCAGATGCAAAATTACTTTTGATATTTTTTGTTTGAATATTTTGACCTCTTTAGAGGCAAACCATAATCCACTGCTAGTAACTACCTGTTCTAACCAGTTGCTCTTCCTGAATATTGCACATAACACTGAAGCTGCCTGCCATAATATGCATCTCTAGTAATGTAGTGATATTGAGCCGTCTTGAATGTCAGTGTGCACCAGCATTTTAGTAAAAATATAAATTGTATACTGTACATAATGGCAATTCAGTAGAAACAATGTTAATAGTTAATTGAATACACTGGCACTAAGCACTGTTTACAATTGATAATGGGATACACTCAGTCTTAAAATAGCCTTGATATACTATAATCAAGTGGCAATAAATTACTATAATACATATTCTCAGAATATACAGACTGAAGCAGCTCTACTTTACATATCATCACATCATCTACTCAAAAATGAATGACTTCATGCAAGCAACATCTGGTCACTGGAGTGGCATGCCTGGCAAGAAAACAATACAGAGTTCATGAGTGGTTCCACAAAATATTAGTGTTGCACTAGTAGCCAGTCCCAAGGTTACGAGGGTTGTGGTGACATTACATTTTAATAATAAAACCTCTTGCACTTTAGGCTATTTGGTATCCAGTATAATTTAAGTCTTCAGTCTGAGCATCAGTAGTTGCACATTTTGCAAAACTATCAGCAAGGGATTTCATTTTGATATTTTCCAAGTGCTTCTTATTTACAGTGTCTAGCACTCTCCTGTGTAACTTAGAAGGAATAACTAATAACAGGTGGCCAGGAGTGCTTTGACTCCCTCCTTGTGTGTTGTATCAGTGCACTTTGCACCTGGTCACCTGGTATTATTATTGATTGGCTTTTGGTGACCTTGCTTTGTTTTTACAGTAACTTAGAAGGAATGTCCACCCTGGGCCTAAGGAGGAAGATTGCGTGACATGTAGATAACAACCATGGTAAGTAACAATGCATCCAATTCAGAAAAAAAAAAAACTATTGGAAGGGTTAAAGTGAGCAAAAACAAAAATATAATAAAATAAAGCTACTTTCTGACACCATGCAAACTGCACTATAATGCAGAAATAAGTCCCCAACAACAGCTTTCACGCTCAAGGCACTTTTTCAAGTTAAAAACAGAAAATCACTTACACTCTTTTCTACATAGTCACATGATACATTGCCCTACACGAATGAACTGATTAATGCTTAAAGCTTCCTTTAAACTGTTTGTTCAACCCCAAAGAATCTGTTGCATTTACACTTGTAATCCACTTATATTAATTATTTTCTGTAAGATTTCTTTTTTATATCACCACGTTTATCATTAACCAATTTCATTACTAGACAGGTGAGCTTATGTTTCATTCCATAAACAGATACATGCTTAGCCAAAGCATTTTTGTATCTTATTGTAAATACTATATTTATATATTTTATATATATATATATATATATATATATGTTCAATGACATGCTCCTTTAGTGTCCAGTTTGTGTTAACTACATAAAAAATGAAAGCATTTCGAACACACTGTGCCAAATGCACCAGATTATTTGAGATGCAACTTGCATAAAAATTAAAATCATACATATAATTCATAGCAGGATGCACAAAACAATCATTTCAACATTTCCTTTCTCTTCTACCTAATCTTGGTACTGCTTTACAGCAAAGTTTGCTCTTTAGATTAGATTTATTCTTAAAGGTAAGACTGTGTGTTCTTCCAGCAAGACTTGTGTTATCCACTGTTAAAAATCTCCAGTTTGTCTTTATAATACGACTCGGAACAGTAATATTTTTATTAAAAGTAATAGGAAGTTTTAAATGTTTTGTATTAATTTTCTTTTTTCATATATTACTCTAAATCAGAAATCATCAGAAATCAGAAATAACTTGTCATTCAACCAGTCAACCCATGCTTAAGTGTATAGATGAATGAAATTTCATTCCTCCAAGCTCAAAAACATAAATCAAGAAACACAAAAAAGGCAAGACACATTAACAACAACAGTAATGAGCCAACCGAAGGCACAGAAGCATTTAACAACTGTAACTCTCCCTCCAGCTCAGGCAACAGCCAAAACCCAGTCTGGACCACCAAAGGCACAAAAGTTTCAACAGCCGCATCTCCCATTTTAGCACTAGCAGCATCCAAGGCCCACTCCAAACTGAGTGACATCACAAGCCGCACATCCACTGTCCAGACCCAAACAGCCACAACCAGTCAAATGATCCTTCCTTCCTTCCTCTGTCTTCACCATCCACACAGTTAACGTCACCATCATGAACTCCAACAACCATCAGCAGTGTCCCAAAATCCATTCCAGTTTGCTCAAATTCACAAGAACAGTCTAATCAACAAATCTCACTGGTAGACAAGGTTTCTGTCTCTGCTTCTGCATCCAGCCCTGACTTGCCACTAAAGACCTAACTTCCATGCATTCTGTTCCCAGGAGCAAAAAGACTTATATTTGAGCACTCCACACATCACAAACATCATAGACACCATGACTGCAGACACCAGTACACTTGATCAAACAAAAAATGGGCCAGCCAATCAACAGAACCAAAAAAAAAAAAGAAAGTAAAAGTTCAAAACAGGAGCCGAAGAGGCTGCTGCCACACGCATGCGGCGCCGCCATCTTGGCATTATTCTAGCATTAAAACTTAAAAACTTAAAGTTAAAAAAAAAGTACTCTAGCATTAAAACATGATTTTGATGTTGTGTTCCTTTTTTTCAACACATTATCGGCAATGCTATGTAGTTCACTTTCAATATAACACCTCTGAATAAAGTCATTTTTCATACTGGTAAAAACATCACCAAGTTTCATTTCAAGTGAAAAACACGAATAAACTGACCATTCACAATATTTCTGTGAATATATATTGGAAATATGCTTGTCCTATGGAGATATATATTTCTCTTACTAATTTTTTTTAATGTTTCAATGGCCATATTTTTATTTATATTTCAGTAGACATTCACATCAAGAAAATGAACATTGTCAGCAAAAAATGAGCCTTAAAACTTAAAAGGTGGTCCTGGTTTCTGTATATGCTAGGAATGTCTTCAATGACTCTTTGCTACTATGCCATATTAAAATGACGTTGTCAGCAAACCTTAATTAAAAACAGAAGTCATTAGCAAAAACGATGCCCACTAAAAACATACATAACTTCCTATTCAACAAGAACCATGTTTACATAGCTACTCTAATATGTTGTTGCCATAACCACACCAGTTTTCTCCACATAAAAGTCATCATCAAACCTTATCAAAGAACATAATATTACTTTATGGAACTATTTCCAGTACTATACATGAGATTTACTTTAGCATTAGAGAAATCATGTTTTAAAGATAAATACTTACAATATATTTCTGACTTATAATTATTCCAAATAACTATAAAAAGGGAAATTATGTCCAAAGTCACTCACTTTATTATTTCTATACAATTCATACAACATCTGAATAAAATGCCTGCCTCTGTTTTAGGTAAAAGTGAATATAGCATCTTTTAATATAAGTAGACAAAGGTCCAGTCAACCAATTTCTCATAGAGGCTATTGGTCTCATGGGGGGGTCAACAAAGACTTATGGATTTTAGGAAAGCCATAGATAAAAGAAATAGTTGATTCATAGGTTCATAGGTTCATAGGTTTATACTAGGCTATCTGCCCTAGGGCATTTATAAGCCTAGCCCAAAGTTATGTGGCTTTCACCACCCCTTAAGTTTGAAAGGTACTATGCCCATTAGTTTACCGTGCCTCTGTCCAGCAGTGACACTGAGGTGATCCCCGGGGTAAACCTGCGATCTCCCATCCATTGATCAAGATTTCTCTTGAACAGAGCCAGCGAGGTGCTCTGCCTCACATGTACCGGGATTTTGTTCCACAGCATAGGGAGTCTCCGGGTGATGAATCTGTCCCTCCAGCACGTCCTATTTATAACTGTGTTAAGGTTTAAGTCTCTTCCTCTTGTATTTCTTATGGATTTAGATTTTCTGAGGTGGAGCATGTCCATCAATTCCGGGTTAGACATGGCCTTGTACGTTAGGCACAGGTCACCTCTGAGCAGACGGTATGCGACTGAATAGAGCTGGAGTTCCTTCAGTCGGGCAGCATAAGACATATTTTTGAGACCCTTTATCCTTTTGGTGAGGAACTTTTGGGGCCTTTCCAATTGCTGCAGATGTCGGGTAAGATACATTCTGAATGGGGAATTGTACTCAATCATTGGTCTGATGAGTGATGAGTACAGGGGAACAATGACCTCCCTTGATCTAGATGTGAATCCCTTCATGATCAGGTGGGCAATGTAGAAGGTTTTCCTAACTGCCTTGGCAACGTGGGTGTCAAATGAAAGGTTACTGTCAACCTGGGTCCCCAGATCCCTGATAACCTCTTCTGTGCTTAGTGGATTGCCACCTATATGGTAGCTAGGGGTAACCTTGTTTTTCCTGAAGGGTATGACTATGCATTTTTTGGCATTTAACTTTAGGCCATGGCTTTGGCACCAGTTATCCGTTTCTATGAGACCCTTCTGGAGGATATCTGTGTCTGATGTGTTTTCAACTATGGCGCCCAATTTGCAGTCATCTGCAAACTTTGTCAGCCATAATCCTCCTGTGTTTGCCTGTACTTCTGAAAAATAGATGCCAAACAAGAGGGGGCCCAGGACTGAGCCTTGTGGGACACCACTTGTGACCGGCTTGGAGTCTTGCCACTCTGACCCTGTGGGTTCTGTCACTTAGCCAGTTTGCAACTCATCTTGTGATGTATGGGTTTACATTTAAGTTGTGAGTTTTTCTATGATACCTGAGTGGGGTATTGTGTCGAAAGCTTTTGCAAGGTCAAGGTAAGCTGTGTGGACTGCCTTGCCCTCATCAATGGCCTTGGTGACTGTTTCAAAAAAATCAACCAAGTTTAAAAGGCATGATCTGCCCTTGACAAAGCCAAACTGGGTTGGATCCAATGTCTGTAAGTCCCCTATGTCTTTATTTATGAGTTCCATTATGATCCTCTCCATAGCTTTGCAGACTAGGCTTGTCAAGCTGATGGGGCGGTAATTTCCAGGGTCAGTGGAGGCACCGCCTTTGTGAAGTGGGACCACAGTTGCCGTACGCCACTCCTTGGGTATGTATCCTGAGGTGAGGCTAAGATTAAACAGCTGCCCTAACAGCGGGTTTAATTTCTCATTGAGTTCATGGAGCACACAACCGGGGACACCATCTGGTCCCATAGATGCTGTGTTTTTTGCCTTGGAGAGAGCAGTTTTCACCTGAGCATTTGAGATGTGTGGGAGGCTACAATCTGCTGGGATAGATATCTCTCCTTTTGGGGGGGGGGGGGGGAGAAATTAGCACTGAACCTGTCAGCCAGTATGTTGGCAATGTCTGTTGGTTCAGTGGTTTTTACATCATCTTGAACTAATTCTGAGCATATCTGGGAGTTTCCTCCCAGGTTTCTATCATAGCTAAAAAAGGCCTTATGATTGTCTTTTGAGTCCTTAGCGACTTTTCTTTCAAAATTTGCCTTGGATGATTTTATGAGCGATCGTAGTTTTTTACTTATAGTGATCAAGGGTGTCTTCCCTTTTAAGGATTTTGCTCTATCTTGTAGTATCTTTCTCCTTTTATTGTAGAGCTTGTTAATAGCTGGGGTCCACCAGACTGGGCGCTTGCCTTTGGTGCAAAGAGTCTTTGTTTTGTTTGGGATTGCCTGATCCATGCAGTCCTGGAGGTGCTGATAGAAGGCATTTGTAAGTGATTTAGCTGTTTGGGTAATGGTTTCCGCTGGCTCGGGGGCCTTGAAGGAAACCACACCAGTCTTAAGAAGTGTGAAGTTGGCTTTTGAGAAGTTTTTCACTGTGGTCTTTTTTATGGGGGGGGGGGGCGGGATGTGGACTTCCAGTGAGATTAGTTTATGATCTGATCTCACCAATGAGCGGTACACTTCTGGTGCTGAACATTGTGTCCCCATGTTCGTGATGATGAGATCTAGTATGTTTTCTCCTCTTGTGGGGATGGTGACTAGTTGTTCCATGGCATTTGAGTTTATGAACTCTAGGAACCTTTGGGCTAGAGTGTTGGGGCTTGAGTAATGATCCCAGTCTATATTCGGGTAGTTGAAATCACCTAATATGATGGTGTTTGGAGATACATTTATCCCCTCAAGTGTTTTCAGGAAAGCTGTGTGAAGTTCCTGAGTTTGAGAGGGTGGCCTGTAACATGCTACAAATTGCAGAGCAGTCTTTCCTATGGTTAATTGCACCTGGATGGTCTCCGATGCTTCATACGTTGCCACCAACCTGGAGGTGTGGGTATCCTTGATGAATATGGATACCCCCCTACTTTCTTTGTGTGGTCCGGGTTTTGGGGCCGGAACGCATGATATGAGGTAAAACCTGATAGTGCCGGGGTGCTCTCAGGAGCCTTGAACCAGGTTTCAGTCACAGCACAGACATCGATGTTCTCCATACTGAGAAGGGCTTCGAGTGCGTGCATCTTGAGTTTTAGACTTCTGGTATTGAGCAGCATTACCCTTAGTTGATTTTCTTTTTTGTGTTCTAGGGTGGTAGGTTTAGAATTTGAGCCTTGCCTAAAAAAGGCACTATGGGGGTGGCAAGAGCCTTTGCCAATATCCGGAAGCCCAGGGGTGACAGGTGCAAGCCGTCCCTTGCGAAGCAGCGTGGCTTGTCCAGCATGTCATCCCAGGCAGACAGAAATTGGATCCCCTTTGAATGACACCAGTAGTTAAGCCAATTGTTAAAACTGATCATTTTGTCTTTGTACTGTGGCATCATTCTTGGTGAAGGTAGGATACTGCTCAGGGTCAGGGTCATACCTGCCTGGGCTACATAATCAGAGAGCTCCTCTATGTCTCTTTTCATGTAGTCCAGGGAGGTACGTCTCAGGTCATTCACACCAGCATGGACAATGACTGAGTCATACTTGTACTTGCTGTTGAGTGACCTGAGTGCTTGCGTTATGTGGTGGATTCTAGTGCCCGACAGGCAGCTTACTGTGACCTTCTCCTTACTCAATCTGGTGAGTGGGATGTCAGTGTGTCTGACTATGGAGTCACCTATGACAAGTGTGTTTGGCATTGTGTTTGGCCTTAAGGGCTGTGACTGTTTGGCACACTGACTTTGTGGTCTATGTATTGCATGTGTTGTGTCATGAGGTGGCAGTTGTTTGGGTGTCTGCTTTGGTGGCCTCTGCTGTTTTGGTAGATTTTTGATCAGAGCCTCTGAGTATGTCTTTGTGTGTTTATGTGTATAATTTGAAGTTGTGATAGTACTATGTGAGACTGGGTTTGTGGTGTGTGTGGTTTCCTTCTCCTCCTGTCTGGTCTTGCCAGTCTTATGTTGAGAGAGCTCTGCCTCTAGTTTGGCTGTATAGTTGCATCTCTCGCATGTATTTGTGTTTTGTGGGAGAAGGAGAGGGTTGTCTGTGTACATGAGGCAATTATTCAGTAAAATAAAAAAATAAAACAAATTCTCATATGGGAGTAACTCACTCATATGTGTGTGCGTGTGTGTGTGTGTGTGTGTGTGTGTGTGTGTGTGTGTGTGTGTGTGTGTGTGTGTGTGTGTGTGTGTGTGTGTGTGTGTGTGTGTGTGTGCATCCAATAAGAGTTTCACATTTAAAATTATAGTAATTGTCATAAATCTAGTGATTTTTCTCATACATCACTGAAGTATTAAGCATTTCATGTATTTTTCTCATCATACCAAATTTTATCCATTATTACAGTATCACCAGTCCCCCCCCATTATCAGCAGATTTTATTTTGACAGCATCATTATTTATTAAATTTAGTAATGCAGATGATGCATTTGCCTTTTAATTATAAAATGTATCTTTATGTGTATTTTGGATGAATTCATATATATCCTTTTCACATACTGACTGAAAAGCTTCTAATAACCCTGGATTTGGGGGAAAAATGTTCTTTGCCTTTTAATTAAGTTCTGTGAAGTATCCACTGGAAAATATACTTTAAACTTCAGTTGTAAAGAGAAAGTCTTAGTTTTGTATGGACTTCAACAACACAAAGATTAAAAACTAATTTACAGCTTATCAATGATTCCTTGACATGCTCTATGTTATCATCTGTTATTTTCATTCAAGTTGCTGAACAGGTTTGGGTAAATTAAGAAAAACCTTGTGGATCATCCAATGGAATCTGTAGTGTATCAACAACACTACCTGTTGTTCGATGTACATCATCAGTGGTACCCAAACATACAAAAGTGTCTAAAAGTTACAGCCACTGCATGTGGATAGAAAGGAAGGCACTTATATATATGGCCAAGAAAATATATATTGCTAGAGTTGAAATTGTTTGTGTTTCTTTTCAACTTCCTCTTCATTGTAGTTATAAGATGAGTCTCGTAAACTTCTATCACATCAAGTGCTTCTGTATCATTACCTGACCTTCCTTTTACAACAGTTCAGTTTAACTACAATAGTACATGGTCATTTTTGATCTCCCTTATCATGAGAGAATTAGCTACAAATAACTGTTGATCAGTGTTGGCACGACACACATCAGATGGATCAGTGGTGCTCATCACTTCTGCTGCCTCACATGGTAATCATAACAATGCAGTAACACTATCACGTTACCTCATTCTTGTGAAGATAGTATCATAGGAATGTGTAAACACAGCAAACAGACCATAGTGACAAATGACGCACCTTTTTCTGCATTAAAAATGGACACTAAAGACTAGTGATCCATTACCCGTGTGAATATTTTTCCATAAAAGCAATGATTAAACATCTTTATCCCAAGTACAGATTAATGGCTTCTGTATCAGTTTTGCCAAAGGTTGTTACTAGGCCCAAGAGCCATTTTAAGTATAGCCTAGCCTAGCCAAGATTTCTCCAAATTTACCAAAATATTGCTGACATGTCAATAACCCAAGGAAATTTATGGTTAAAGTATAGGCTTGTACATATCTAGTGTTTTCAGGCTGTCCCTGCCCTTTAGGAGCATAGGTACCAAACCAGGGGTAAATTTACCATTTTCTCATCCATTGGTCCAAATTTTATTTGAATAGGATTAGGCCTGAGCTTTGCTTCACATGGATGGGAAGCCTGTTCCAGAGAAGGGGTAACATTTGAGGCACATTCCTATCTCTCATATATGTCACAGATGAGGTTAAGGTCCTTAGAATGGGTATTTCTGATGCTATTTGTTTTGTGAATACACAAAAAGTCCATCATTGTGGAACAGAGAATGACTTGTAGACTAGGCATACATTGCTGCTCAGTAGTCTGAAAGAGACTGAGTATAGGGATAGGATTTTGAGACAGTCTGCATAGGATGCATTGTTTACTCCATATATTATTTTGAGAGAAGCATCCGAGGTCTCCCAAGCTGTTGCAATTGCTTGGTCAGATAATTGTTAAAGGTTCATTGTACTCAATGACTTGTCTGATGAGAGCCAAGTACAGTGAAACAATGACATCCTTGGACCTGTATACCAATGCCTTACTTATAAGTTGTACAACACAGAATGATTTCTCACACCACAGTAGCCACATGGTGGTCAACATTCAGGTTATCAACATGTGTTCCCAGATCTCTGACCATTTGGTGTACTTTTAGGGGTGTATTATTAATTTTGTAATTTCCAGGAGTGGCCTTCATTCCAAAGGATACTATTATGCATTTTTTCAAATTCAGTTAGAGTCCACAGCTCTGGCAGTAGTAGTTTGCCTGCATCCTGCCCTCTTGAAGGTTATCTGTGTCTTTACCAGATTCAGTGACCACACTTAGTTTGCAGTATTCTCTGTATTTTGTCAGTCAGAGGCCCTTGATATTTGCCTTGAATTTAGAGAAGCAGATGCCAAAAAGGAGAGACTCCAGCACTGATCTCTAAGGGACTCCACTAGTGACTGGTCACTTTGTGGAGGTGGATTTCCCTATCCTAACCTCTTGCGTCCCATCAGAGAGCCAGCTGGCTATTCAGTTGAGTAATACATGGGTTTATGCCTAATTTTGTAAGTTCATATACAATGCCCAAGTGCGGTATTGTGTCAAATACCTTGGCTAGGCCAACAACTTCCTAGAAGGTCTTGTCTGTCCATTGTCATCCACAGTGCAATTGGGAGATTTGCTAGAAACTTGTGATTGCAGTTTATGATATAATATTTGTTGGGACACATTCGGAGGCATGGGTGCTTTTATCATAACCCCCATCATGTCTTATGAACCTATGTATAAAAGACCACATGTTAGTCACTATTTGAAAATTGTTAATTCTTTCATGGAGGTATATTGGAATAATCTATTACAAAATATATGCATGATTCCCACCCATTCTACCCTTATGGACTTAAATGTAATACAGTATGGCAGGTGGTCTAGATAGTAGGATCATTTGTGGTACAGAATAGTTTTCCTTTCTCATGACACAGATGTAGACGTTTATATAGATATAGATATGTGAAGGTATGCATGATCAATTTGTCATTTTTATTTATGATATAATATCATATCTGCCTTAAGTGTGATAAGTTGATCCTTCCAATAGAACAACATGGTTCAGGATTACCTGATGTGAAGGAATATTTTAGAACTACAAAGTTAATGCTCATACTATATATATATATATATATATATATATATATATATATATATATATATATATATATATATATATATATATATATATATATGTATGTATAAATTTAACACAAACAGATGGTTATAATTCAAAGTAAAATGGGAAGATATGAAGCAAGGGGGGAGTTCAAGACATAAGGAGAGAGTGGAATTATGGATGCAGATCCTTAATGAGAACAACAGCAACCATACAGAATATTACATTCATAAAGTAGCAGAAAAGTATTGTAGGAGCTAAGCCAGCACAAGAATGGAGAAAGACAATTTTTACAATAGATATGACTGTGAGTAGGAGTATATAAAATAAGCAAGAGGGGGCTGAGATTTACTGGAGAAAATTGGCAAAGGAGCCAAAGTACTGGGAACAAATAACTATAGAGGGAAAGGCACTAGAGTAGAATGAGGCCAAGAAAATGTTTGGACTGCAAGCTAGAGACTGCCTTCCCTACCAGGGACTGATATCAGAGTATAGACAAAGAGAAAGGGATAGGGGAATCCTAACTGAAAGACATTCTTTGGTAGAGTTTTTAGATGAATCTAGAACAGAAGCTGCTGTTAAAAAAGTGATAAGGGGTAGGGTATACAATATTGCATGATAACTATAAGAACCAATCAGAAGTTAGAAAAGACTGGGAAAACAGACTCGAAAAGCAATTTACAAGAGAACAATGGGAGGAGATCTGTACAGCTCCCAAGTATGCAACAAAGCCCAGAAGGTTTAGAATCTTTACTTGGAAGTGTTTGCACAGGTATTTTTAAACCCTAAGCAAACGTCAAAGCATTTTAGCTCAAGTAAATAGCAAATGTTGGAGGTATCAGGAGGATGAAAGAGGTAACAGGAAACATACATTCTGGGAGTGAAATGAGTTGTCAGGTTTTAACAATTCCATATAGTGTACTCTGTCAGAAGTATTGGGTGAGCAGTTGGCTGTAACTAGGGAAATGATTCTTTTAAGCTAGGAAACAGGACCCGAATTACCTAGACATAGTAAGGCTTTGTTAAGTTTAATTCTGGCAGCTGTCAAAAAAGACGTTAGTAGAAAATGGAAACCAAAATGGAAACCAACTGTATCTGAGGAATCAAATACTATAAAAGAAATAAAGACGGGAACAGGGATCCTTAGAAAAGGAAAGGATCAAATTACATGATAAATGAAAATTGTAGGAAGAATACATGCAGAATAATGTTAAGGAGGAGTGAGCTTTAAGGGAAGGCAGGAAATGAGCAAAGCATGTAATGCTGGACTGATGATATATAAAGAAAGAACATATATGTAATGTATAATGCATATAAATGGAAAAAATGTTAATATGATTTGTTTTCTTTTCTGTTAATGTATGTCTTCCTATGTCTTAATTAATAATTTAATAAAGGTGTTTGAAAAATGCATATATACTCCTGAATTGAAGTCATGCAAATGTGTAATGCAAACAATATGTAAGACTGTCATTGTGAAATGCCAGTAAACCATGCATTTGGTAACTCTGCATAAAAGTTCATGTTAATCCCCTATTGCCATTTATTCGTAAAGCTTTATGGAAGTTATATTTAAATGCAAAAGTTTAAAATGCACTTAAGATTCTAATTCCAGTTTAAAGATATTTGTAGCTCAACTGTGAAGCTGTCCCAGCCATATTGCCATGGTTAGAAGAGTCAGAAATGGTCCCATATCTAGGAACCAAATGCAGTTTGATATATTTCTTTTAATGCCAACTCAATACAGATATATTCTGGATAGATAATATAATACTCATCTTAAAAAGCAGCCATGTTAAAATCAGGTACACTGCCAGCAGTGAAATGCCTGTAAACCTCTGCAGTCAGTACTGTATCAAAAAGGCCATGTGTCTGTTCCCCACATTTAACATTTTAACGAGTCTTGGTAGGACAGTCTGTGAATTATACTTGGACACTTACATTAATGAGATATTCTCTTTCATTATTTATTTTATTTTACATTTGTTAACCGGGCTAGTCTAACTGGATATATTTCCATTTTCAGTAGAGGCCCGGGGAGAAAAGCTCCAGTAGTAGACAAATTGATTATAAGATTTGAAATAAAAATACACGTGATGCAAATCATAGTTAATACATAGTAAATGAAAGTAGTTAAGTAAAGATACTAGAAGAAGTGAATAAAAAAATAGAGATAAAAGATGACATGTACATTAATATAAAGTTTCAAATATTATGTGCTAAATGAATTACACAAAATGTGAGAAAAGGGTCTGAACAAATAATGAGAATGAGTGATTTGTGATCAACAACAGTATAAAGTCCAGCAGTCTGTTCCATTGTGTTCACCAGGTCATTTCTGCTTCAAAAAGTATGCAAAGTATTTGCAATATATAGAAAGAGGCGCAAATAAAAATTAGCAAAACCAGATGGTTAGTCAGGGTTATAAGTTAGTATAAGCAAGGCTATAAGGTAGAAAAAGCAGAAGGTTAGTCAGGGTTACTGCAGGGGCATAACCAGTGTGTTTTAAGGTGTTTTTTTGAGGTTTTGTTTAAAGAGAGGCAAGGAAGTAAGTGATGTAAGATCGTTGGGGAGCAGGTTCCAGTTTTTCCCACTGCATTAGAAAACAGGGAATCACCAGCTGTGTTGTTAGTCTTGGTTATGTTAGCTAGAAGTTTACTAGAAGAGCGTAGGGAGTTTAGATTTTTATAGGGGATTATGAGATTGGATAGTACAGGAGTGCTATTAGGTTGATAAAATATCTTATGGGCAATGGTTAGTTGGGAGATATTCAGATAGTTTTCAAGTTCAATCCAGTCTAGCTGCATTAGATTTAAACAGTGGTGAGTTCTAAAGGGATTCCCAGTGGCAAATCTGGCGATGCTGTTGTAGGCATGTGCTAGTTTGACAAGATTATTTTTTTTGAGGTTAGTGTATATGGGACAGGCATATAGAAGAGTTGAAATTAAATGGGAGTGTGCAATTTTGGTTCTGGCTATTGGAGTTAGGAAACTTTTGATTCGATATAAGGAGCCTATTTTTCTGTTAACAGTTTTTATGGTATTATTTATGTGGATATCAAACGTAAGATTATTGTCAATAGTTATTCCTAACAATTTGGTGGTACAGTCGGGGTATATGGTAGTGTGATTATTGGAGATGATAGAGAAATCTATGGGGGGGGACTTGCTAGTGGGTGTAAAGGGAAGGAGCTTGTTTTTTTTAGCATTAACAAAGAGGCAACGTTTTGTAAACCATGTTTCAACTGTATTGAAAACATTTTGAGTCAGAGACTGTAGCTCAGATGTAGAACTTGCTGAGCATATTAATGTTGAATCATCTGCATATTGAATGCAGGTGGCTTGTGGGATTGCTACATAGAGGTCATTGATAAAAAGGGAAAAAAGAAGTGGGCCTAGAATGGACCCTTGAGGGACTCCAAGGGTGACTGGTAGAAGGGATGATATATTATTTTCCCAGAGAACTGCTTGTTGTCTATTGGTTAGATAGGACATGAACCATTTAATAGCCAGAGAGTCAAAGGAATAGGATTCAAGAATGTTGATAAGAAGGGTATGGTTTACCATGTCAAAAGCTTTTGAGAGGTCAATAAAGAGTGCAGATGAGGGGTTATTGTTGTTTCAATTTCTATTTATGACATCTGTAAAGGATAACAAGGCAGTAGTGGTGTTATGTGCTGGCCTAAAACCATGCCGGCACTTAGCTATTGTGTTATTTTGAGTTAAATGGTTTAAAAGTTGCTGGTGAACACATTTTGCCATGATTTTTTGCTAAGGGTGATAAAAGAGCTATTGGTCGGGAGTTAGAGTAATCATTTGAGTTACCACCTTTGTGAAGGGGGATAATGTGGGAGATTTTCCAGATGTCTGGAACTTTTCCTTTAATGGTTCTATTTATGGGGATGGATATGGGATAGGAAATTACTTTGGCTGCTTTTTGGAGGTATTCAGAAGGTAGCTGGTCGGCAGAAGGAGTACATGGCTTAAGTTTTTGAATGAGTTTGTAGATGAGGGTGGTAGAGATTGGTTGCATATAAAATGCTGGTAGGGTGCTAGGTGTGGTGGTGGGTAGGCTTGAGTTGTCTGGAGTAAGTTGACTAACTAGTCCTTGTATGGTATCTGTGAAGAAGGAGTTGAAGGCATTGGCAGTTTGAAGGGGGGTATCAGGGTCTGCCTGAAGTGGGGTAGGAGTATGAGAGTGCCCTGGGGAAAGGAGTTTATTGATACTAGAACAGAACCTCTGGGGGTTATTTTGGTGATTTTGCTGTAGTTTGTAGTAGTAGTTCTTTTTATCCAAGAGTATTGCCTTTTTTGTACTATTTCTTAGTTGCTTAAAAATTTGTTGATCAGAAATATTTTTGTTAGCTCTCCACTTAGCCCAGGATTTATTCCTAAGTAAGATTTTTTGTCTGGTTTCTTTGGAAAGCCAGCGGGCTAGTTTGGCCTTAATTCTGATGGACCTTTTGGGTGCATGCCTGTCAAGGATAGTTAGGAATTTAGAGTTTAGATAATTGACAGCCTCTTCAAGAGGTAGGGTTTTTAAAGGGTTCCAGTCACAGGCACTTAGGTCATTTTGGAATGATACTGGGTTGAAGTGTTTCTTGGTGCGTATGGTTCTGTATATGGGTGG
Source organism: Protopterus annectens (assembly GCF_019279795.1). Taxonomy (NCBI): domain Eukaryota; kingdom Metazoa; phylum Chordata; order Ceratodontiformes; family Protopteridae; genus Protopterus; species Protopterus annectens. Next base: position 813,990,638 of record NC_056725.1, read on the forward strand.
AACTGTGATATCATTCTTATGCCTAAGGATGTAGGTTAAGGTATGATCACTGACATCGTCAAGTAGAGTTCCTACATTGTAAGTTTGTTTTTGTCTGTTTATAAGTATCCAGTCTAGGGTGCTCTCTTTTTTGTTTGGTTTATTAATTCTGGTTGTAAAGGTGATAGTTTGACTGAAACCATGAAGGTTGATATGGGAGGTAGGATTATCAGCATTGATAGTTTTCCAATCAGTATTAAAATCACCAAGTATAATAGTTTATTGGGGATAAGTTAAGGACACCCAGCTTAGTATATATTCTATAGTACTGATATTATTATCTGGTGGAAGGTAGATGCAGATGATGTATAAAGATTTGTTTTGGTTGATTTGAAGTCTGGTGATAAGTACCTCTGCATTACTATCTTGAGGTGGGTAGAATGGTAAAGTGGAGATTTGGAGTTTGTCTTTGAAAAAAACTGCTACTCCCCCACCCTTTCTTTTTATACGGTCTTGTCTCAGTACATTATACCCTTGGGGAATGATTTCATTGTCTTTGGTCTCAGGTTTTAACCATGTTTCTGTCAGACAGAGGATGTCAAAGCTAAGGGTGTCTAAAAGGGCATGGAGATGGGTTACTTTGTTGTTAAGGCTGTGGATATTTAGATGTCCTATTAGGAAAGAGTTGGGGAGTATGGGTTGGTTTATTAGGGTAGGTGGATTGGTAGGGCCAGGGTTAGGGTGGATATCACCATCTTTTAAGGAGGGTTTAATGAGTCTTAATGCAGAGTTATTAATAAAGTTGGTTAGATATTTCACTTTCTTCACTGTGGGTATATTGTACTTAGTGTGGGAGAGTCTATGGTATTTTAGTTGTAGATAGCTGGGAGTTGAGTTGATATTAATTTGACTAGTTAGTAGTGTGGAAGTGTGTATTGCTGTGTGTTTAGTAGAGTAGTTAAAGTGGTAAAAGTATGGTTCTTCAAAGGAGGTGAGGATATATGCATATGTCAGGGCAGTTGATAGTATGGTTATGAGTATGGATCTGGTAATGTTTGTTTTTACTGTTAAAGTCATCTTTAGAGTTTCTGTATAAAAGTTTTTAGGAGTAGAGAAGAGATGTAGCAAGCAAGGGGAAATAGAATGAGAATTAACTTGGTAGTTTATAATACAAATGTGTTCAGTATGCAAAATACAGATACATATTACAGAAACTAAATGTACTCCAGCAACAACCAAGTTTCTAATATGAGCAGTCAAGCATGAATGAACAATCACCACAATGGGCTCCTCAAAATTTAGAGCTTATATAGCAAAGCAGTTGTTATACCATGCAATAATTGGCAATGGTCTCACTTCTGAAACATAATCACATGAATAAGTGTGAAAAGTATTCTGAGGAAGGAGGCAACATCACTTTTAACTTTTAGTTATTACTATCATATGGACCATACTTCTACATATTAGTTATTATTGTCATATGGGCCGTACTTCTACATATTAGTTATTATTGTCATATGGGCCGTACTTCTACATATTATTTATTACTGTCATATGGGCCGTATCCCATATCCATCCTCATAAATAGAACCATTAAAGAAGGAAAAGTTCCAGACATTTGGATCAGAAAATAATAACTTAGTGATATACAGCTATTGTCTGAAAGCTAATGTAGAAGCTTGCTCTGCTAGTCTTTGAGTATCCTTGATGAAGAGAAGTTTCCAGAACAGATCAATGCTAAATTTATATATCCATATGCCCAGCAAATGTACTTGTCCAGTGTTTTTAATGTTGTCTGACAGTAACCTCCTTAATTTGAGTAAGCTGTTAGTTAAACATCTGTTAAATGCACTTGATACAGCAAATGTGTTTGGAGTTGCATATGTTGCCTTGTGAAAAGACTTTGAAATCCTTCAGCACACTGCCTGTGAGAAACTGTTTTGGTATTGCTGGGTATTAAGTCTACTGCTATAGGCTGGGTTTCTTCTTACTTTCCAGACTAGTGCCTTGGGCACCATCAGTAGGATGGAGATCTCCCTGTGGGCTTTACAACAGCATTGTTACCTTTGTACAGGTGACACCCTGCTCATCTCTACAGTATTTCCAAACCACTTCAATGATGCCACTTTTTGTGTCTGGTATCCACATGTTAAACTAGTTCTAAGGCCAGGAGCTTACCAGCAACCAAAATAAATAAATAAATAAATGACATGTCACTGCCCATCCTTAAATGAGCATAAAACTCAAGATTATATAGTTAATTTTTGGACCAGTTCACGTCATATAAACAATTTGCCTGCATTTCAGCCCCTGTATCGTGTATGCCACATACATAGAAGTATTTAGTTAGTGAGCTAAGCTGCGATCTTGACCCTTTATATCAGCATCACTCCATTATCATCTACGTATTCATCTTCCATCTAGCGCTACCTTACATACTACAGCAGACTTGTACATGGGGCTGCTCCAACCACATAGGTCCTTCAAACATACATGGTTGTAGACAGATGTATCTGTACTCAAATGAGAACATTTTTGGAGCATATTTCAGAAAAATTTGGATTTCATTAAGGCTAGAATATGCCTAGGTCTATGCAAACTAATGCTTACAATATTGATTTACATGTAATTTGCTTAGAACAAAGCTTGTCTATTTAAAATTACTTTTTACAGTTGCAGGGGGCAACAGCTGAAAATTGTGCTTACATTTATTAAGAGTACAAACGCAACATTTGGAGAGATGTGTACAGTTTTAAAGGGGAAATAAACTGATGAGAACAACAGAAAGGTGGTATAACTACAGAACAGAATTTTCTGGTAACATACATGTAAACAAATACAGGTTTTTTTAACCCTGTATGACTTCCAAGCACAGAAATATAACACAACATGAAACAACTTTCTACTTGGTAGTACTAGGGTGGATTTACTAACCGGGAAAAGCTGGAAGAAGCAGAAGAAGAAGATATATATATATATATATATATATATATATATATATATATATATATATATATATAGTGTGTGTGTATGAATATATATATATATATATGTGTGTATGTGTGGTGTGTGTGTGTGTGTGTGTGTGTGTGTGTGTGTGTGTGTGTGTGTGTGTGTGTGTGTGTGTGTAGATATATATAAATATATATATATATATATATATATATATATATATATATATATATATAAAACACACACACATGTATTTATATGGCATCTGTTTTTATGCTAGTTAATGTTTATGCCTTTTTTCCAATTGCTAATCCTGTTCCATAAGGAAAAATTGCAATTAAATTCCAGTTTCCACTGCATGAATCTTCGTCACTAATCCAAATCCATCCCAGTTGATTCAGTACTAGATAATGTTGTTGTGTCTTTCAGCTTTTCCTGGTTAGGGGTCGCCACAGTGGAACTCCAGTCCGCTAATGATTGGCAGTAGACTTTTACGTGCCGAATTGCCAGCCCTGACGCACAACCTTCAATGAAGGTATGCCCATTCATGCATGTCTCCACACAGAAGATGCTCTAGCTGAGAATCGAACAGAACAACGTCTTACTGTGAGGTGACAATGCTACCACAGCACCACCACCGCAGTGCATTCAGTGCTAGATAATCATTACTGATTTTCTTTGAACTATCAGTGTATTGCAGATAAGACATATCCAGTGCTCATTACTGCCAGCTTCTAGCTCTGGTCAGACATGTGCTTCAGAACAAAACAGTTCCCTTATCTTGGTTTAGCCACATATCTTTTTCAAACACCTACTGCAGACTTTCACTGATTAGGTTGTCATGTACTTTCTATTGAATCCACTGCTCCTCCCTGTTAACTAGATCCATGTACAATGGACTCACCTCCGAGTAGTTGTATTATCTGTTGCCTTGATATTTTATACTATATGAAGATATTTTTTACCTTTTATTAACTAGAGTCTAGATGACTTAAATGATAAGAGGTTTGTTAACAATGTGAGTTGATAATCATCATTTACTTTTGCTGCTTTTGCTTTCTTCACAAGTAGCTTTTGTGAATGACATTATGAAGTGGTCCATACATAAATAGAAGTATGGCCCATATGACAGTAATAACTAATATGAAGAAGTATGGCCCATATGACAGTAATAAATAATATGTAGAAGTACGGCCCATATGACAATAATAACTAATATGTAGAAGTATGGTCCATATGATAGTAATAACTAATATTTAGAAGTAAGGCACATATATGAGTAAATGAGTATATGAGAATAATAAGAGATAAGGTGCGTGGGAGGGAATATTGTGGTGGCAGCTTTTGGTTCAGTGTTATCTGCCTTTAAGGCATTTGAATCTATTTATAACTTATAGTATTACAGGCGTGCCCTCTCTGCTATGGGTTGGCTATGCTGTGCTCCCTTAACTTCATCCCTACTAGGTTTCCTAACAACCATTTTCTGCTTAATATTGCCTTTGTTTTTTTCTTTTCTTTACACTACCTTCCCCTACCTGTCCCAAACATGCACAAGCTATGCCATTACTGTTTCTCCTATATCACTTCCCTGACATTTTGTTTCATCCATTTCCCTTCAGTCTGAAGGCAAATTTCACTAAATGCCTTAAATTCTATCTGTCTACGATCAACCATTTTCCTCAGATAACCACTTGTGCTTCTTGGCTATCACACCTTTATGCCAACTTACAAGGTATATTTTATTTATGTATTTGGTAAGTGGATAAGTGTTCTGGTTCAGACACCTCACCAGCCATAACATGAGTCAAAGGTATCCATTTTCAGAAGACATGATAGCAGACAGTAGCAATTCAAAAAATATAGATGCATGCAATGAGGGCACAACACCACTTGTAATGTAGAACAGCTTCAAAGGTACAGAATGAGCATTAATGCTAATCTCAATTATACCAGTACCTCAACTCCAACATTTGCTACAGTTGCTAGACATTCTATTCACCCCTACATGTCTCCTAGTTCTCATAGCCTTTCCTAAAAGCCTGTCATCCATTCTTCACCTCTACCACATGAGCAGGTTCTCTTCCCTTTCCTACCTGCATCTCCAAAAGCTGCTGTTATTCATAAACCCCTCCTTCTTAAGCCTAACTGGTCTCATGTACCACATATTCAGTGTCCTCATCTACATAACAAGAAGTGGCCCTAGTGATATCAGTCAGTCACGTACTTTTCATAGTTCATCTGCTCCATTTGAACTGTTTTGACATTTGGTGTTTGTAGTTTAGTGTCTGTAATCAGTAGGATGGAACTTTATTGTTATGTAGCTTTGGCTCAAGATATTGAAAGTACCACAATAAACAACATGGATTACTTTCTGTTATTAGCAGCATTTCCACTATGCATGAAACAGAAGAGTAAGGTATAAGAAAACTATCTGGCACTCATCACAGACGATTAAGGCTTTAAGCTGTTAGTATGCTACCTCCTATAAGTTAAGTGTACAGGGCTTGAATCCTTCTAGCTCCATTTGTGTACTGAGTGACTATAAGCAAGTCACTTAACCAGTGGTCCTACCTAGGTTGCCCCTGAAAAGGAAGACTTGGCTGAGTGCAGTTACCTGGTAAACAAATAAAAAAAATGTATTTGCCTTTGATCATTTTCCTCCGGGGGGGGGGGGGGGGCAGTGGTAAATTATAATGCTAGTGGTTTAGATGGCCATTTAGGATTGAAATGTTCTGAAGTGGGGAATTCTGTTATTACCTAGTAACTATTATTCCATTTTTTTTACTGTAAAAATATTCAAGATTGCTCATATTAAAAGCAAGCACTCAAGTAGACTTTGCTTTACTAAAGGATAAATGTAATATAAAACAATTAGGGGAGCATATGTTTAAAACAGTCTGTAATCTGAATCCAACAGAATTTATACATGTTTTTATGCACAATCCTAAAATATAGTTTGGAGGGGTCCCATAGATATAAAACAACTCGGGGCCCAATGCACACTTAATTTTCCACAGGGCAGAAGGCATTCTGGCTGAATCAGGTAGACTAGACAGGTTACTCAGTTAAAAACAAAACAAAAAAAAGCAAGTCAATGCATATAAATTTATATAGATTATGACAATCACATATGCACACCAGACAACAGACTGCCTGTTTTTAGATGTGATCCTGACTCTCTTGAAGAACACATAAGGAAGAACATATTTATCTAGCATTTGTACAAGCAGTTAATTTAATACTTGGAGAAATATCTGTACTGCAGAGCATATATTTTACAAATCGTATGTTTGAATGACAAGGAATGGGTTCAGGCACCTAGGCAGCAACACATTTCCCTGTGGTACATTTGACTGGGGACACATGGCTGAAGTAATATTCAGCTGCAGAGAAATATGGCTGTTTGTAAATTCCTTGTGGGCAAAGACAAGAATATGTTGCCATGCCCACAACTTCAATAACCAAATGCACAGGAGGAAAACAATGTCCATGGTCCCCAATGCAACATGAGACAGCAGGAAATATAGCAGGCATCAGCAGCAGCCTGCCCAGAGGGCATGTCAGTGGCAGTAAGAATGCAGTGCACAATGGGCAGTGCCTTTATAAGCGATGTGCATGGACCACTACCCCCTTCACAGTGTCTAGGGAACATTTCCTTAAATGCATACTGGAGCATAAATGTGACTATACTAGCATGCAGGATTTCCTCCATGCTGTAGCACACTTCTACATGTTGTAGTTACATAAGCATGTACTGTACACTGAGCACAACACTCATTACTTCTTCTGCCACCATGCATTTGGCTATTAAAGCTGTGAACATGGCAGTGTGTGCCTCTCTTTGCCCACAAGGAATTTACAAACAGTCATTTTTCTCGGCAGCTGAATGTCACTTCAGCTATGTGTCCCCAGTCAAATGTAGTGTGATGATTGAGGAGAGATGGGTGAAGGCTGCCAGCCTAGTCAAATAGAATTTGATACATAATTCTATCAACTGTATAAATAAATGTAAAATACATGCTTGTGTTTTTAAATGTAAGAAAACACTGTAAAATGTGAACTCCAAAATTGTTGCAACATTGCCATCTGCTGTAAGGAAAAGCAAGCCAATTATTTCAAATGTGTCTTTTAAAGTTGAAAAGATCTTATGCATCTCTTTAATGTTTTACAAGTTGGTTCCAGTGTGTCTGAATGAAGGTTTCATACCCATTGTCTTAAGGCTAATGTTTATGACCAGAATTTACATGTGGATGGTGCTTTACTGCTCTGGTTTCTGCTAGAGTATACATGTGAAATGTCTTTTATTGTTGTAAGTTTCTGAGCAGGTGTTAGATTGCTAAATAATGCAGTTTGTGGCCTGAGAACTCAGACCAGGTGTCAAGATGACACAATATGAATACTGGGAAAACCTAAGTGTCAAAATGATGTAATTTGGGAGGGCCTCAGCAGAGCTGTTGGTTAGTGTTTAAAAACTATTGTTCAGTGAGAGACTGGGAGCATTTTGACTTTGGACATCTAACTCAGCACTTTGCCTTATGCTCACATGTAAGTTTTAGCACTGTGATTTCTTGTAGGAATAGTTAAAGCTAGTAAAGATTAATTAGGTATTTTTTTTAAATCAGACCTGTACTACTGTATTATTTTAAGTTTCTGTGTGATCTCTGAACTCTTAGATGTCTTGTCTTTTAATTATTTATTATGACATATTTTAAAACTTTCTACCTGTGGGTGGTTTATGTAGAGATAAAGTATGCTTTAGAGTACTTTATATATTTATATAGTTTATTGTAATAAGCCCTTCCAATAAGCCTTGAGACTGATTAGTCATACTACCATTGGATTATAATATTGCACAGTAATAATTGGACACCCTTTTTAAGGGCCTTTTAGCAGCTGATTATTAACTGGGTGGTGGCAGGAATTACTACAGTATGGTCTGGGTAATAGGGGCACAGCTGGAGAACCTGTGCCAGCCTTTTCCCAGGAAAGTCTGTGTGGTTGTATAACCTCTTCTCAAAGTGTGTGTGTGCGTATGTGTATGTATCAGCTACCTGGGCAGAGACATCAAGCACTGGTTGGACAGAGAGGGTACTGGAGGTTTTAGCTTGCCCAGCTAGGCTGAGACCTGGACCCTATAGCTGTGCCAGTGGGGAGTCTTATTGGGGACCTGGTGAGCAAGGGAGCAACCAGCCCCAAACTGACTGTGATCTCTGTGTGCACTTAAGGGAAATTGTACTTTACTGTGTGTATTAGTTATCCTTTCCTCTTCTAGGAGACGACCACCCTGGTGTTAGTGATGAGGATTGAGGTTCCCTGATTGCTGAGCCAGGGCACAATCGTCACATGCACCACAGGGAAATGTCTCACTGCCTAGGTACCTGAACCCCAAGGAACTCTTTCCTGACAAGAGTATCACCGATGCAGTTGCTCCTCACAGGCCGGGAGAATCACCTATCATCTTGTTCTTGAAGCAATTTGCATAACAATCTCTATATGTTACACAATGTAATTTTTGTTCAAAGGCATTACGGCCTGAGAATCCTGCTTATCATAAACTCCAGATATAAGTATTGCTTCAGTAATCATGAGCCATCTGTTAAGTTTATCATGTTATGTATATTATGCAGCAGAACAATCCTAACTTCCTTCTGCTTCAAGTATCGGATTTGTTGTTTGCCAGAAGGTCTGCAAGTTCACAGAGAAAAATGTTAACTTCTATACCGCTTAAGTTTATTGCTCTTGGCCTAGGGTAACCTCATGAAAAGCTGTCTTTCTGAAAGGATCATGGAAATATGCAGTATCTGTGAGCTACTGCCTTTGATAAAGCCTGAAAGAAACCACAGAAGATACTTAGCAGAATTCTGCACTTATGAAAACCAGCACTCCTTTCTAAATGATGGGGGCAGCAAAAACAGCACTGTTAAAGCAAAAAGTATTATCTCAAATCATGAAACAATATATGACATTGGCAGATTTTGCACAGCAATGTTAATGGAGAAGGAAGAAAGAACGTTTTTTTTAATTTTTTAAGTGAAAATAACATCCATCTTTTTGCATAAAAATGCATGTGATTCCTAACTCCTTTACACAATGCTGGCAAAAAGCTGGCAAACCTGGTTGCTAGAAAGTACAATATATTTTTTGTATATTATGCAACATTCCCCTTTCTCCAGCTATAAAACATTTGGTATCTATTTTATGACAGTCCAGATAAAAGATCAACTTGTAGATTAGAATCTGTAGAACAAAAGTGTACTTGACAGCAATGCATCAATCCACATACACATTGCTCATATTGTGTTCACACTGCGCATGATAATATAATAGAAATGTTTGTTTGAAAAACTCTGTTAGTGCAGGAATCAATTATTGAGCCATTATGGAAGACGATATCCTGGCCATTCAGGCTACTTCAGGTAAGGAAAATAATGCATTTTTGCAATGAAGGCCTTGATTTAATGGTGAAACACAACTGGAGGGATTCAGAACAGATTTACATACTGTGTAGAGTTGGTACATCTCAGTAACATGTCTGTAATGTAGTCATATAAGAGACAGTCAGAACCAAGGTACTTAATGGAGTGTTATGCTCTACACATCATATTAAACACCCCACATACCAGTGAGCAAAAATGCTATGTTAGGGATAAAGCAGAACATACAGTCACAGGCATAATGTAAAGGTGTGCCTTTTTGAGTATCTTCAGTGTAATTACATTTATTCTGTTAATAACACATTTCACATTGTGTGTTTGTGAGTGTTTATATAGATCTCCTATAGATATAGATGGAGATAAAGACACACACAAGCACACACAAACACACTTATCCATTTTCACTGCTCTTACAGTTTTCATTATTGCATCCCATTCAGTTTGCAAATGTTGCTTCTTGAAAAGGCCTTTTTCATTCTGAATGGGATGCAGCACAAGTGCTTTTCTGTTTTCTGCTGTAGTCATGGGGCAGCGCTAATCATTTCACTTTCATGTCTATTAATCTAGTAGTTTGGTGATGGATATGTTAATATATTTAGTTTTTGTTCAGTTTAGGTACTTTATTGTTAGTTTAATCTTAGTAAAGATGTATACATTTGGTTCCATTTTGCAAGTAACGCTGTGACTGCTGTTTTACTAATTTTGTGTTATATTATTTGGATACATTTTTACTTTAATTTCAATGAAGTGTGTTTCTAATTGATGTAGATAGGCAGTATTTTTGGCAGTTCATATATATTTTGTGTTCGTGGCCACGGTGGTGCAGCGGTTAGAGTTGCCGCCTCACAGCAAGAGGTTCTCTGGTTCGATCCTCGGCTGGGATGCCTTCTGTGTGGAGTCTACATCTCCTTCCTGTGGTCACGTGGGTGTCCTTTGGGTGCGCTGGTTTCCTCCCAAAGACATGCAGTAGGTGGATTGGACACTCTAAATTGGCCCTAGGTGTGAGTGTGTGCATGTGTGTGCCTTCTGTGGAAGATTGGGCACCAGGCTGGCAACTCAACACTGTAACACTCAACTGCCAATCATGAGTGGACAGATGATCCGCTGTGGTGACCCCTGACCGGGAAAAGCCAAAAGAAGAAGATATATATTTTGTGTTCAATGTCAGCAAAGTTACTTTTTTCTTTCTTATTTAATAATGTAGGTAGACTTACGTTAAATGCTTGATGTCATGGGCAAGATTGTAGAAAAAAGAAAATATCTACGCTTTGTCTCTAATGCTGACAAAAATTATCTACCCTTCAGTTCAATAAATGCCTTTATCATTTCAGCAAATTACACAAGTGCTGGCACGCACACATGCACAGAAACACACATACACAAATGTGCACAGAACAGACACTCCCAACTAAATCAAAATTCTAGAAATGAAATATGATCATTTTAAAACATATTAAACAAGAAATGTAGCTGATTGATCAAAACAGGGCATTACCAGGAAAATAAAATTAAAAACAGAAACTTAACTATGTAACACTAACCTAACGAAAATGCAAAATTAATGAAAAATACCAAAAAACATAACCTCATTAGTCTAACATAAATCAACATAAAAACTACCTAAAACAGTAGAAATCATTCATGATAGAATCCCTATGCAAGCTATGTAAACTATTCCTCTCAAATGAACAAATGTATGAGGAATTTTCCTCATTTGAGTCTTAAAAGTCCCATGTTCCACACTATTTCACACTGAAAGGCTCTGTCACAGGTGCATTATTAAGAATTTACTTTGCAGATATCAGTAGTAAAGGATATTATATATTACTCCATCAAAATTGTGTGTAAATATAAAATAACGTAATTTAACCATGCCCTGAGCTTTCTAGTTGAAGTTGTTAGTAAGTGTTCCCACTTTGCCCATTTTCAACATTTAGAAAGGCAGTGTTCCTCATTTTAAATATGTAAAGTTGAGAACTATTATGTAAACCCTAATTAGAAAATGCTTTCCTAAACAACGTAATTACTACATCTCATTGAAATGAATGCAAACAGTAATCTAGGCTAAAAAGAACACACAACAATAGATAAAGATAAATGGGAAACATGGAGTAAAGGTTGTGTGATACATGAAATGTCACTATAATATTAAGGAATTCATTACTCATGGATAAATAATCATCATGAAACACATTCCTTTACACACACACACACACACACACACACACACACACACACACACACACACACACACACACACACACACACACACACACACACACACACAAAACCTTATTTGGAGCCAGTCTAGTATCAGCTAAGCCTTACTACACACAATAATAGGTTTTCTTACACAATGTCAAGGAGAAATTCCCCAGGTGCCAGTAACTTGCAGAAAAAGAAAAAAATGGCCTAAAGCCAACACTTTTCTCCATAAGAAATCATTGTCAGTGTGAGTTCTAATTGTGTTCCGGCAATGACCCGCTTTTTGAGGGAATTTCTCCTTTCCTTAAGTTAGTCCAGCTGTGGGGTTGGTATATATAAGTTTAGGGTGTGTGGGAGGTGCTTACCCTCCTACAAAAAAAATAAAAATAATTTTTTTTTGCCCTTTTTTTTGGGCATTTTTTTTTTGTTGTTCTTTTGAAGTGTCAGCTTTGAGGAAGTTGGTATTTAATAGCAGAAACCAATAATACAAGCATTTTATTTCAGTAAGGTTGGCTGTGCCACAGTAAGAGAGTAAGTGAAATATAATGCTTCAATAACAGCCAAGTGCATTTTATGTAATGTATATATTAAATGAGTTCATGCTCCTTTAAGAAAGTCAGTGATGCTGTTAGTGGACTTTCTTAAAGCTGCAGCTTTCATTCATGCCATTCTTACTGGAAATTTCTCTTCAGATTAGCTCCTTTTGGTATTTTGAGAGCAAAATAAAGACATAGTGTGAGAGGGCAACACAAAAATGCTGTTACAGCCCCCCTCCCCCATTTTGAAAGAAGGATCAAGAAATCAAAGTCTTCGAAGTGTGGACCCGGAGCAGGAGACCCCAACCTAAGAAACTGATACTTCAGCCTCTGAGATAGCAATAAAATCAGACTTTGCTCCAGTCCAGAGCTCATGACATGTCAAAGTGATTAGGTTACACAGGGGGTAGCCTCTCCCAAGTGGGAGGTGTTTGGCAACCTGGACTCTAGATCTGAGTACAATATTATTACCATTTAGCAATACTACCACTAAAAATACTTCATTTTAATAATATGGTGCTTAAAATAGTAGCAAATGTAATTCCACTACTAATAACAAAAAGAACCATGTTTTGGTTATTAAAATAGTACCTGAATACTGTTTCACCAAAAAGCTTTCAAAAGTTAATGCGTTTGATTATATCCTCCTTAGCTATAATATAAACTGTTATCTGTGACTGTTTATATGTTCATTTTCTTTCATAGTTCCTAATTTTCTCTTTGATGGGTGCTTTTAACTAGAGGCATGTCTCTTTAAGAAAGCCATTGTTGCTGAAAGCAGAAGTCTCTGAAGCCATAGCTGATCTCAATACAATCTCTCACTCTCTCATGAGATCTGCTCCATCTCAGTGTATATTTCTACCATTTAATAGACATAAATTTAAAAACGTTTGTACCAGCAGCTGCAATCCTACACAGGTAAAACAAACAGCGTGTAGACATCAGTACATAATTAGGCAGGTTCTTACTAACTTATAGCTAGAAAAATAAAGGTGCTTATTATAAACGTTCATTTTTTTTTCATTAAACAATCTGCAATAAGACTTGTCAGAATGTAACCCAGTGCTTCAGAGCTTGCGTTATGCTGAAATTGACATAATCGTATCACAGTGCTATATATACTTATGTTAACCAGCTAGAAGTGATGGCCAAAGGACTAATCTCACTTATAACACCTGCCATATTCATATATGATTAGTTTTAGGTGTGTTGCAGGCACATTTACATACACAAACACAGTTTGTAAGCCACATTGAAGTACATATTTATACACACTGATGTTTAGGCATATTCCATGTCCGTAAGGTAAATAAATAGGTTTTGTATAAATTGGAGAACAGTGTGTTGAAGGCTCAGAGCAGTCATACTGGGTCTAATCATATGACAGGGTTATGAAATTGTGCTGTTAGAAAAATGTTTAGAAGCACCACTAACATCCACTGCTAAAATAATTACCATCCAAGGATAGCTTTAGATCTACAGGCAAATCTGGTTCCCCAATAAGATGCAAGATACTTCGATATGATATGGTGTAATCTATGATTTCACTGATGCATAATGTAATTTGATACATACATGGTATTACAAAACTGCTGAATCTTGAATAGCTTTACTGCATTTGTTATAGCAGGTTTTAGAAAGTTATTCAAAATATTTTGAAATCTCTGCATTTTCTCTTTTAATGAACACAGTCTGTAGTCTGTCTATTAATAATCATTCTTTTCTGTTAACAATACTATGTGCTATTTAGAAAGAATGAACCAGGTTTTGTGGTTGCACCTCAGTTAAAAATAAATGGTTACATTGAATTAAGTGTCCAGTCACTATGGGTTTTCTCATTTGTCTCTTTGTATGTCTTCCTTCCTTTCTTTCTTTCTCAGTGTCTCTGATTACTTTTATACATATGGAGTGAATGGTTCTACACACAGCTAAGACAATATTAAAGCATGGCATTGTTAGGATACCACTGTAATACAATTCAGAAACTCCTTTGATATTCAGCAGGGAAAACAATAATTGATATATGTCCTTAAACTGTGATCTTTAATTGGGTGTATTCTCAGTAACTGGGAAAAGCCGAAAGAAACAACAACAAAATTCTCCGTAACTTGCATTCTGTACATTAGCGATATCTATTGTATGTGGAATATGGTCATTTCAAGCAGCGCAGATACTGGACACAGTTGTCAAGACAGTTTCCCAGTTGTCTAAAGGCATGTGATGTCATTTTCTTCTTCTCACTGACAGTATGTCTCTCTTCGCACCTTAGTATTCACTTAGTCCTTCTCTTACTTTCTTGCACTGAAGAAACACATTAATTTATGATCTCCCTAGGTTCCTTTCCAGAATGGCATCTCTCAATAACTTTGCTTCCTGGAATCAAATAGTCTTAAGTGTATTATTTTCCAGGGCTGCATGTTAAAGTCCAGCTCCCCTGCTCCTAAGCATTCCACACATATTCACAAGTCACTGTACAGGTTTATTCCTTGTGCTGGCATATCCAGCCTATTGCAGGGATCAGAGCCATTCAATAAAAATGATTGCTTACCCACTGCCATACCCTCATTCACCACTTTTGAGACAGTTCTACAAATTCATGTAGGGTAGGGTTCTGGCCTACCTTTAAATACACTTTGTCTACTGAATGAATGTAGGAACACTAGTAATTTCACTTCACCCATCCCCCTAGAAGCATGCTACACAAACTGAAAGAATTCAAGACATCATACTCATGTTTCAATAGTCTTAAATTAACTTTCATTTTTTTCAAAAACACTGCAATAACTTGTTGACAGAAACTATGAAAAGATAATTGGCTGACATCTAATTATTTTTTTCATGTGAAAGTGTAACTCAGGTGGGCTCAGCTGTAATTGTCATTTTCCATCCTTTGCCCAGTGTTGAGAAAAAGGACCCCATTTGCACTTTTTCAGCTCTCTAGCACCAATCTTTTACTGATAACCTGTCACATGGATTCTCTTGTATAGGCTAGATAAAACACATTTACATCTAAAATATATTTGTGTTACTTTTTTCTATGCAAAACCAGAAAGCATGCCACTATGAATTGTTTATCATAATGAGGATAGAAGAAAAAAAGCCAGTTATGGTGTTTGTATTCTGTTTCCATCAGGAAACACCTGTGAAGTAGTAGGCATGATTATCATCTCGAATAAATCCAGAACTTTCCATAGCGATGTCCGGATTAGGGTGTAACAACTCCAATTTTAGCAGCACCTACTCTCCTTATTCAGTGTGTTACTTTTGTTAAATGTGCCTGCATTAACCTTTCCTTTACCATACTGTCACAGAGCTCTTCTATTTCATACTGACAAAAAAAGCTGATTATTCCAGCCTTTTTAAAGTGCATCAGATAAAGAAATATAGCAGCAGTTCAACTCATACAGGAAAGGTCTGACGTAAGATGAATCATGCTCACAATATTCATCAGTAGTTTGTTTTCATCATGCTGTAGAAGCTGGCTGTGAGGCTCAGAGCAGGCTGTTGTTAGTCCCCATGGAGAATCTCACGTGTGGGGTTATTCTATATAGGTTCTTAGCTGTGTACTAGGCTAAAGGCCCTGGAGCCTTTACAAGCCTAGCCCATAGAAGTGCCCTGGCATCATGCTGTCCTCACTTCTTACTCTCATTGTTTGTATAAAATATCGCATTTAAATGGTATCAGCAAAGTGGAATGTTGGACACATTCTATATTGATTCCAGAAGAAAAAAATGGTGATTTGTTAATTTTACAGACTTAAGTGTTCATTTTACCAGTTAAATGGCTTATACCATGTAACATGCATTCTATACATTACTTATCAAAAGTATATGGGACTAATTCGGTGTTGCTTACAAACGTGGCTGCCAGGATGTTTTTACACATTTGTGTTTAATTATACTCCATGTGTTATACATCATTGCAGAATCTTAAATTCTCATTTCTCTTAGGCATATAACAAACCAGTTCACAGCAAACCACTAAAGCATTATTAGTACTTTGAATTTTAACTGAATTGCGATCACTGATTTCTATTTGCATTAAGTACTGAACTAATACATAAAATGGATGTTTGGACTACTACACTGACCTTTTATTCTGCATTTTACAGTTCCAGAATCTGCTATTACTTTTAAGGTAAAGCTATTTTAATGCATTTTTTTATGAGAGTGCTCATGAATGAAAGTTTCTAGAGTTACTTTGGTGTTTAGCATTATTTAAGAGTGTACAAGGCAAGACTTTTAAGATTTATTTATCCTTTGTTGATCAAGTCAGTCCTACTAGGTTAGTAGATTCTTTTCAGGGGTGAGCCTAGGTGGTATTTATACTAGTAGGGGAAATTTGGGCAGGGCGTCAGGGAACTTCCCATACTCTTTTCAGTAGGTGTCATGGGATCTTTAGCATCTACCTGAGCTACCACCAGTTTAGGTAAATTAGGCCTCAGTTTAACATCTCAGCCGTAGAACAACACACACACACACACACACACACACACACACACACACACACACACACACACACACACACACACATACACACACACACGTGCATGCAGCACTTCCTTATCCAAGATGAATAAGAATCTCACTCCAGTCAGACAGCCATTTAGTCCTATTGCACTATTATATAACATATTAGAAAATTTTACCCAGTTGAAGCCCACATGTTTTCCAACAGGATATTAATGTACATTGAGAGTTTCATTCACTAAACATGACTATTTAGTGAATGAATTTAAAAAATGTATAAATAAAAACAAATGGCGGCTGTGGTGGTGCAGCGGTTAGCGTTGTTGCCTCACAGCAAGAGGTTCTCTGGTTCGATCCTTGGGTGGAATGTGCCTTCTGTGTGGAGTCTGCATGTCCTCCCTGTGGTCGCGTGGGTTTCCTCCAGGTGCTCCAGTTTCCTCCCACATCCCAAAGACATGCTGTAGGTGGATTGGATACTCTAAATTGGCCCTAGGTGTGAGTGTGCACATGTGTATGCCTTCTGTGGAAGGTTGGGCACTGGGCTGACAACTCAACACCATAAAACTCAACTCCCAATCATGAGCAGACAGGTGATCTGCTGTGGCGACCCCTAACCGGGAAAAGCCAAAAGAAGAAGATAAATAAAAACAAAAAAAGGAATATTAATAAAATGAGCTACTGTTTTACTTTCTCCTTTGTTAACTGAGACAATTGGAAAAACATCTTTACCGAGTGTCAAAAAAACAGAAGAACGTGTGCCTGTGTGTGGGAGACAAAGCATGAGAGAAAGCATGCGCGCGCGTGTGTGTGTGTGTGTGTGTGTGTGTGTGTGTGTGTGTGTGTGTGTGTGTGTGTGTGTGTGTCTGTGCCTATCACAGAGAGATAGAGTCTGTCTGTGCCTCTGCATGTATGTGTGTTGGAGCATATATTATTTATCTGCATACATGTGGGAGACTGTCTACCTCTGTATTTGTTACTATATGTATTTGTAAGTATGTCTGTCTATATATATTTATATATATATATATATATATATATATATATATATATATTTATTTATATATATATATATATATATATATATATATATATATATATATATATATGTAGATAGATATATTTTTATGGAACTCCGTGTGTGTGTGTGTGTGTGTGTGTGTGTGTGTGTGTGTGTGTGTGTGTGTGTGTGTGTGTGTGTGTATCTCCTATGACTGTTTCATGTTGCCACAACTTGTCTTGTAGACACTGTTAGTTTTAATGCATTAAGATAGATTTCCTTAATATTTTATGTAATTATTTTTTTAATTTTATTTTGATTGTCTGTCCTTTTACTGCATCATTATATTTGTTCTGTTTAACTGTTTCTAGTAATTTTGTTGTTACAATGGTTTGGAAACAAGTATCTAAATATATCTGAACTTTGAACTTTAAACTTTGTTAATTTCCTTTCTTTCTAATGAATAATATTGCACAAGATGTGATGCTGGAGATTTTGCTAAACTGTACAGATTCAAATATTAGACTGAGGTCAGGATTCAAATGCTTAGCCTATAGATGTGGCAGAAAAGTCTACCTTGTGCATACATTGTGTGACACATCACACTAAAGTGAGGACTATGATTAATTGCTGTTTAGGTTTTCCCCCTGCAGCTGTATTGTTGTCAGGTTTATACATTTTGTTCTCAACTTGCAAACTATTGGTCTTCAGAAAGCTTGATTACTGTTATTCCATGCTGGTATTTTATGCTGCCCGTGAAATGGGAAAAACAAAAGTTTTCCATGATGACCTATTGCAACACAGTAACTGAGCGGCATTTGCTAAAATAACTCTGCCCTATTTTGTGCTGGCATTTAACAGGATAAGACTGTGAAACAATCTTTAGTAAGACTTGAAGCATTTAACTTCAAGTTTTGTTCTATACTGGATAAGTCTTCAGTGCCACTTATTTTCCTCAAAGCAGCTGGATTCCCCTTGAAAGAATAGTCCAAGCGAAGCCTTTGTCTGTGCATCTTTTCTGCACTCTAGGACTGCAGTGTTTCCCTATTATATGGTGCAAGCATTTCTAATATGATTTCAAATGAGAATTTATTGCCTAGATGATTCATTGTAATGCTATTTAGGGAGCAATGATTTGATGTGACCCTCTTCCATGCTCTGAGTTCATTTTGTGTGTTTAGGTCTGAGGATCATAGGGATTGAGTTTTTTTCTTCACATTTTGGGACTATAAGTTAAACGTTTAAACAGCCTTCTAGTTTTACACGTGGACTATTCTTAAGTACTTGTGTGGGCTGGAAAAAGAAATTGATTTTATAGTTGCTTTCATAGTTGTTGAGAGTTAATTAATTAGAAAAGACACCCTTATCTACTTGCAGAAATCTGGTTTAAGATACAATTGATGGCTTGCACACATCAAAGGAGAACATTTTCTTGATTTATTCCATGTTCCTTGGCTGTCAGAAAACAATATATTGGAGTGCAGTGCAAACAGTATGGTACACAAAAGTCTTTACTAAGTTATGGCTTTGCATAATTGAAGAGAAGGCTGACTAGGTCATTATGTCCTAAGATTATTGTTTAGATTTAGAGTCAGAATATTACTCAAACACATTTTATTTATTTATTTATTTAATTAATTAATATAGTTGTTTAAGTTGGATTCATATGGACTTCTTACATTTAACGTTTCATAGTTTGATGTAACATTATTTTTACACAGGCACAACAATAACACATTTATTCATTTAAAATTGTGTTTATTGAGCTGGTGGACTGGCACAAGGCCCTTTTCAACCTCTTCAAGCCAAATGGCAAACAGTATATACACACAAGCACATACAATACATATAGACATTTGCATAGCAATTAGAAAAAAATGCAAACTCATCATCTATACAGAAAGAAATAAACAGTATGAAGCATCATAACAGACAAGGCTAATAAATAAAAAAGTTTTAGTAAAGGACAATCTGAACTAAAATACAATAAAACAGTGTTACAATCAGTGTGAAAAAGTGTATCACAACATGAAGAAATTTAAACAAGCCACAGAATGTACAGTTGCATCAAAGCTACCGATTTAACCAGCATCTTTTTTCATTATTTTTTTATGTTTTTTGTCATATACAACAACGGGGAACAACAAGAATGGTAAAGTAAACCAAGCAAAAATAATTAACATTCTTAAAAAACAGAAATAACTAACTCTTCTAAGTAACAACTATTTACAATTCTATTTGAACTGTGAAATGTATCAGTCGAATTCTTCTCCAAAATATCAAAACTTTAAAATGAAAAGAAAGAAAAAATAAATTAAAAGTGGGGCAATACTGATTAATATATGATGCATGATATGTGTACCTAATACTCACATAGTGATTTAAAGTTCTTGATTAAGGAAATTATTTTTTAAATATTGCCATTAGTTTTACTAAACCTTGAAATGAGTTACCAGGTTACAGTGCATTAAGACACATTTTAATAATAATTCACATGTCATTGGATTATGACCAAGTTCTGTAATGTGAGAATATTTGAATAGTATTTTAAAAGCTTTTAAATATCTATCTGACAAACAGAATTGTTCTAATTTAACAATCTTAAATTTAGCCAGTTTTTGAGAGATATAGAATTTTAAAAAATTTAAGCATGTAATTATGATACATATTTGTTCTTTTTGTAGGTTTTCAGTGGGTATGTGTAATATTGCAAATTTCCAGGTAATATAATTGATTTCAGGAATGTTGATTTTCTTAAGTAAAGTATTTCAAACATTTTGGGAGAAGGTACATGACCAGATAAATGTACTATATCTGCATTGCTTTACCCACAATCCCTACACCAGTCTGAGGAATTAGAAAAGTACCTAGCTTTTATAAGCAGAGTTAAATAAGCATTGTTAAGAATCATGAATTGAGGGAAAATAATTTTCTGAATGGAAGACTTACCTAGCATCTTTGAAGCATGTGCATTTCTTTCCATTCTATAAGTGGTAATTTCATTGTTTTTTAAATGAGAGATCATGCAC